>NC_079438.1:273305-335805 GCF_903798145.1 Danio aesculapii | reverse complement strand
TCAGTACGGATGAACTACACTGCCTGCTTGCTCATGCAGTTCAATTGGAGTGTAAACAGTAAGAGATCTATATATTAATTCATTATAGCTACATACTGTAATAAGCTCCTGCTTCAAGATCTGTTATCCACATGAGCAAACAGAGTGTAAACCTACAGCATTTGAACTATTTGCCATTTTGTTGCACTCTTTTAATGCATAATGGAGCGTTTGTCCTGTAACACTCGGTCTGTGTTGCGTCTGTCGCAAGTATCAAGAGAGGTTGTGTGGCAGGTGGATATGAACATGACAAGTCTAGTGCCTGGCATGCTTAACAGTGACGGGTCCTGGGACAGGTACACTTACTGTAGCAGTGACAGGTTGAGTGGCAGGTCGAAAAGGTTTTACTTGCAGGAAGAATTTTACTCCCAGTCCTGGAATATATCGAATTATTTAAAAAGGCCTAAAAATGAAGGGTGATTAAATAATTGGTTACATTTTGCCTTTGCAAGTCATGTTCGATTCAATTCATCTTTATTTTTATAGCGCTTTTACAATGTAGATTGTGTCAAAGCAGCTTAACATAGAAGTTCTAGTAAGCTGAAACGGTGTCAGTCCAGAGTTCAGAGTTGAAGTTCAGTTCAGTGTGGTTTAATTTTCACTGCTTAGAGTCCAAACACTGAAGAGCAAATCCGTTGATGCGCAGCTCCACAAGTCTCAAACCAAGCAAGCCAGTGGCGACAGTGGAGGAACAAACTTCACCAATTGACGAAAGTGAATGAAAAAAGAAACCTCGAGAGAAACCAGGCTCAGTTGGGCATGACCATTTCTCCTCTGGCCAAACTTCTTGTGCAGAAGTGCAGTCTAGGCACCAGGGGTCTAGTCATCTTCACTCCTCCATGACCACCACAGCATCTGCTCAGGATACGGCCTGGTCCAAGATTATAGAGACCGCTGTGTGGGAGAGAGCGTATGATGGTGAATACATGACTCTTAACTGATGGATATTCTTTTGAGCATCTAATTAAAGGAATAATAATAATATCCAAAGATAAGTTTTTACTTATTTTTATCATTCATACTTTTTATTATTTTCATATTTACATGGAAGAATAAGAAAATTCTATAATAGCGTTTGTCAACTCTATTACTGTACATGTTGTCAAAAACGCTACTCTATCTTGGTAACAGCATTTGATGATAAGAGAATTAACAAAATTTATTTATTTTAGTCAAAGACTTAACATGCTAGCTTAAATGCTAAGAGCATGTGCCAATAATCATGAAATACTAATAAAGAGAACTTTGACACAACAAGTCAGACCTATTTTTTCAGAGAGAACACATACACTATTCAGTGCCTCAGATCATATCAGTAAGGTAAAGTTACAATATTTCCTGTTTCTTACATAGTTTTGGGAAACAGTTCTACCACATAGCGGTATGATGCATGAATGTGCTCCACGCAGGTTTTTGCATCTCGTTTATATACCCTATGAACAGCAGCTACTGTAATTACTCTCTTTATTCTCTATTTTCACCTGGGGATACTCATCCTGAGGCCCTCAGACCACGCAGCGCCACTGATTTGCTCCAAGACCAGCGACGAGACGATCCCAAGGGTTCCATAATCCTGGACCAGGCCGTATCCTGAGCAGCTAATGTGGTGGTCATGAAGGAGTAAAGAGCATGCGTCTGATTCTTGTGAGACTCCAGGGACAAACTAGTCTTTGTTGACGTCCAGCCTCCATGCCTAGACTGCAGCTCTCCACAAGACGTTTGGCCAGAGGAGAAATAGTTGTGCCCAACTGAGCCTGGTTTCTCTCCAGGTTTTTTTTTCCTTCACTTTCGCCAATTGGTGAAGTGTTTTCCTGTTTTTTCCATCACTGTCGCCACTGGCTTGCATGGTTCGGGACTTGTAGAGCTGCACATCGATGGATTACTCTTCAGTGTTTGGACTCTCAGAAGTGAATATTAAACCACACTGAACTGAACTGAACTTAAACTCTGAAAACTGAACTGACACTGTTTCATTTCACTATGATCTTCTATGTGAAGCTGCCTTGACACAATCTACATTGTAAAAGCGCTATACAAATAAAGGGGAATTGAATTTAATTGAATTCTACTAATTTAAAGGAAAAGTATTGTATAGTAACAGAATTAATGCAGACGGTTCGTTCCGCTGTGGCGACCCCTGATAAATAAGGCAGTAACCCGAAAGAAAATGAAGGAAGAATTAAGGCAATACTTAGTGACATACGATTTAATGTCATTTAATTTAAAAAAAAGAAACAATATAAGGCTTTTATAATTAAAATAAGTGAAATATTACCCAAAGAAAAGGCAAATGAAGCAAATAGATGCAGATTAAATTATCTTTGAGATTTATGGATTGAAAGTTTTGACCTCCTCAGTAAAGATTTCAGCGATTTCAGTGAGATTTCAGCCACGATTCTGTCATCTGAGACTAATTTGGGAAATCCCAAAAGATTCCTGAAATCCTAGGCTAAAATCTGTGATCTTTGATCGTTGGTTTAACATGCTCACAGACAGCCGCTTAACGCCTGTTGTGAAGTTCTGGCAGCGTCAGAAGATTTCAGATACTTACCTGCAGTGCGACAACAGCTGCGATGAGCGTCAATCCAAGAACCAATAGGAGAACTGAATCCGTGCGACGATTCAAATGACCGTGGGGAAACGTCAACAGTTCTTTTCCTGGTTTTATTATCGAGACATGCTGTGTGCAAAATTGCAGCTACAGATTGTTTACATTCGCTGTGAGGAATCATTTCAGAACACAGGATAGTGAAAGTGTCACCGGTGGATGACGTCAAACTCCACATCTTTATTGACATTCAGTCTGAAATTATGACAGCTGAGATCTTACAGTGTGACATGGCAGCCGTGTTCATGCAGTCTGACCTGCAACAATCCTTCAGGATTATTAAAAAATCTCATAAAGTCAAAGGAAATTTCAAAACTTCCTTGTCATTTTTAAGAAAACTGACTCTGATCAAGTAGAACATCCATAGCTTAACACTTCAGAATGGCCTAAAGGTTTTAGCCGAGGTTTGGGGGTTGTAGCTTGAAAGCTCTAGAAGGAGAGGTTTGATCTAATTAATAAATATTAAAGGGAAAGTTCACCACCAAACAGCATTTGTCTCATCATTTACTCACACTTCAATCTAATCTTTAACCGGAAACATAGCTACTCACTATAGAAATCATTTTTTGGTTAGCACCAGCATTCTACGAAACATCTTCTTCTGTGTTCTGAGTTTTGAAAGTGAGTTAATGGTGAGTAAATATGTATTTTGTAGGTCAACAGCTTCTTAAAACAGGACTTCAGTATGCCGACTATCACCCTAAGTCAGTGTTTCCCAACCCTGTTCCTGGAGGCACACCAACAGTACATATTTTGATGTCTCCCTTACCTGACTGATTAACTTCAGGTGTTGGAGTCTCTTCTGATGTTCTAATTAGGTGATTCAGGTGTGTTTGATTAGGGAGACGTTGAAAATGTGTACTGTTGGTGTGCCTTCAGGAACAGGGTTGGGAAACACTGCCCTAAGCAATCGTATATATAGGATTAGCTCCGTTTTTGGAGCAAAAAACAAAAACGAAAGACGTAGGAATGTTTTTTCCAGCCTCCTGGTTAAGATCCTCGCCTATTCAGACAGAAACAGACCACCGTGAGTCACCGGATACCCAAATCTGCAGATGTTTTCCAAATCCAGACTGATTTCAGACATGTCTTTGAACAATCCTTCTATGTGGCGTAATATTTCTCTTCCCACTCGTACCTCGCTGCACCGAACGCTCGTGCGCGAGAAGCAAACGCATCCTGTACTCATGTAAAGTCAGTCTCTTTCAGATGCTAAATGAAATGCCAATAGCAGCTGCCGTCTCCCTGTATTGATTAACCTCCTTGCGAGGCAAGCAGCCAGGCGTTCCCATGGCAACAGGTACGTTTGTCTGCCGGGCAACGAGAGCGACATGAGCCGCTGCTATTAATAGACTTTACAGCGGAGGGTTTCGTCGTAGACCTTAGATAAACGCGGGCGCGGACTTTTTGTTTGCTCTCCCGTGTACAGATGATAGGAACACTGATCTCTTCACACTTCATCCCAATCAGCTGAAAGCAGCGCTCGACGGTCTCCGTCTGCTCCCAGAAATCAGCTGCTGGCCGTAGATTTGCATAATTCGACATGTCTGTGATGTAATTGGCAGGAATGAGTGGCCCTGTGTCAGACAAAGCGTTTTTCACTATGCATGTCACATATTCCTGTGCGCCGCCTTTGACAAAGCCCTCCCAGATGAGCTCCTTTGTAGATCTGAGAGACAGTGTCGGTGTAATGAAGCTTTCGGGGTTTGAGGATTTATTATGTGGCGCAGGTCAGGCTTAGAGTCAGAGCGATGCAGGGTTATCACTTGCATGAAAAAATACACTATTCTTTTCGGCTTTGCCACAGCGGAATGAACCGCCAACTTATCCAGCAAATGTTTTATCCCATCACTAGGAAGAAATTGGTATAATTATTATAATGGAACAAAAGTATAATAAATGAAAATGAACGGAGCTTAAAAATTCAACTAAAAAAATTGCTAGATGTTGTTGATATTTATATTAGGGATGCACAATAAATCAGCGGCCATATTGATGTCGGCCAATAAAAGCTATGGTTGAACCACATGACCTGCTCAATGGCCACTTTGTTTTATTTCACTGGCTATTTCGATGCTTTACTTTTATTTACTTTTATTTATGAGTGCACTAGATACACAATGTTGAATGTTTAGCTCTTTCATGACCTTACGGAAGATTCTTGACATGAAATTTGTGTTAATTTGTGCTGTTAAAGGCAGAATATCGCACGGCTATCAGCCAATCATATTCAAGATATATATATAATCAAATATATATATATATATATATATATATATATATATATATATATGTATATAATTATATATATATATATATATATATATATATATATATATATATATATATATATATATATATATATATATAAATAAATAATTATATATATATATATATATATATATATATATATATATATATATATATATATATATATATATATATATATATGTATATATATATATATGTATATATATATATATAATTGATATACATAGTCAAAGCTTAAAGTGCAATTAAAGGGTTAACTAGGCAATTAAGGGGCTAACAATATTGGGCCTATATATTATATAAAAAAAAATTTAACTACCAGCCAAACTAAAAGATATACGACTTCTTTATTATTAAAGATTAAAAATTATATGAATTATTGTTAAAAATCAAATTGCTCTGTTAAGCATAACTTGGAGAATATATGAAAACAAATAAAATAAGTTCACAGACTGGAGGGCTAATCGTTTTGCCTTCGACTCTATATATGTACATATAAATATAATAATATCAATTTTGTGGATGTGGGTAATACTTAAAAATGCTTCCAGAAATAACTGGTGACGCTCATTGACTTCAATATTGATTCGAATAATACACCCCTGGTGGTGGAGTGATATTGAACTGTAATAAGGTCAAGATCACAATCCAATGTGTCTAAAGGTTTTCAGAAGACAAACAAGGTCTGTGCTCTTGACATATTTTGCTCTACAAACACCCATGCTGATAACGCAAACTTTGTAGCGGTGTTTATTTTTGAAAACATATGCTTATAATAGCCAATTAACGACAGACGGCCAGACACTTTGTTTGTTTGGCGTCTGTCAGAGCTTGTTTTTTTTGCTGATTAAACGTGCTCGTCTAGTTAGGGAATGATGTATCGATTTAAATAATTCATCAGCATCTGTCCATACAAAGTGAATTGGCCTTAAAGACATAGTTCGCTCAAAATTATTTTCGTTTACTCAGCCCTTTACTTGTTTCAAAACTCCTTGAGTTCCTTTTGAAAGAAGCTGGAAACGTTACCATTGACTTTCATAGTGTTTCCAGCTTTCTTTTTTCTCTTTGGGCGAACTATCCCTTTAACTAATGACTATGTAAGAAAATATAGGGTGGAAGTGTATGAATATATGGAGCCTAAAGTATGCCAAAATAACCTGAATTTGCAGTGTGTTTATTTAGATTATTAACAGTTGTAATTTAATAAAACTGAATGTTATATGCCATTAAAATTGAATTTCTTAACTTGAATATTGAGCATCTGACATTTAAAACAACTGAATTTTTACGTTTTATAGACGTATTTTCGAACGTCGTTTTTTGAATACCGAATTCAATATTCTAAAATTCAACCATAAATTCCGATTGTGAAATTCCGATAGCACTGAAAGTAGGTCAGGGGTGATCCACAGGGAAGACCAAGACTATATTTTATACTATTATAAATTGACAACAATCCCCAGCCAATTATTCGAGTTTTTGGTGTCATGGTTTATGGAGAGATGCTCGAACAAATGGAAAAAGAGTTCATTTCTGTCTGCTGAATGTCCATCTGTTCAGGTATTGCCTCGATGACCATTCCGGTGTACATCGCTGAAACATCGCCGCCGCATCTAAGAGGACGCCTGGTCACCATCAACACTCTGTTCATCACAGCGGGACAGTTCACAGCCAGCATTATTGATGGAGCCTTCAGCTACATGAAGCACGAAGGCTGGAGGTATGAGTTTTTATGTGAGGTCGAATGTGGAACAATAAAAGCAACCCAGGCTCATCGGAAATATGTGCCAAGGGCTACATTTTTGAGAAATATGTACCCTGGACTATGTTTTATTGGAGTTTTTTGTTTTTACAAATCCACTAGAGGGCGCCGTGTACAATTTTAAATGATTTCAAATACGTTACTGGGAGAACGTTTTCTTATACAAGCCATTTCTCGTAAATCCACCAGGGGGCGCTGGCCATCTCAATGAGAGAGCCAGATCATCTTGTCGTGCATAATTTATCAGCTTGATATCAACAAACCCACAAACTCCTTTGCTTAAGCCCAACCGATAGTGTTTTCAAAAGCAAACTAGAAGGGAAAAGCCAATGCAGCGGTCTGTTTTTACCGTAGCATCACACTTCTCTTTGTTTTGGGTTTCGTTTTACCTGGTTTCTGGAATCGTTCGTTGCTGGACTTGAACCATGGTCCACGCCGCTAAGTCTCCCAAGTCTGGTGCTGTTCGAGGCAAGCTACCAAGCAAATTAGTCATTTTCGAAAATCCGTCCATACAGTTAGCGGTAAGCCGTGATCGGTACTCCCCCCTAGCATTCGTTTTACACATGAAATGCAGCCAATATGTACCCAAGGTACATTATTCTCAGTTCTCAGAATTATATCCCTGGGCACATTTTCCCAATGAGCCTGTGTTGAATAAAAGACTGCGTCCAAAATTGTCTACTACTCGAATAAGAACTACAACTGAATTTGAATTTATTACATGACCGTTAGAAAAGTATGTTCGATTTATCGTATACATAAGTGGATTTCAGACGTAGTACATCCTGCATTTGTTATTTGCACGTGACCGACCCACGTCTGTTGTGTCGCTTCACTCCCATTCATGAATTCTCTTTTGTGGCATCATGGGATATCGTATTGTCCATTGTGTGCGCACCTCAGAATCTCGCCGGAGGTAGTAGGTCATGCGGGTACTTCTCGCATACTGTTTAACGAATACTATGAATTCAGACAAAGTACTCGGCTCACATACTGTTTTTAATGTACTATATAGTAGGGAAGTGTGCGCTTTCGGATGCAGCCCAAGTGTCTTATGTTGTTTTCGGGGTTTTTTAAATAAGTGAAACTGACAGATTTTCATGATGTTCAGGAAGCGTTGTCTGAGTTTGACCCTCCTGTTCACTTATCGGTCAAAATGACCCGGGCACAATTTTAAAGGCAGAAAACAGCCGCAAATAATGATTTTTTGTCTTGAAGTTTGGTGACTTTTCCTAAAATGACCCCAACATTACAAAAAAATGAATCATTTTCTATTTTAGCTGTTTTATTTTAGAGCAAGAGGCACCAATGCAGTTTCTGGAGATCTACCTTCCTGCAGATTTAGTTGCAGCCTATATTAAACCCACCTGCCTGTGATTATCAAGTGCTGTTCAGGTCCTAATGGGCTCTATGCACAGCTATAGCTATATTACAGCATCGATGTTGTAATGTAATTACAATACATTCTGTTAAATAGACTTAAGCATTCATTTAGTTGTTCAAACGTAAACCGAGAAGAAAGGCTGTTTAACCGGTAGCGGTGTCAGGATCAGCAGGCAAGCGCAGAAACTCCATTGCTGACATGGCGGGGAGAAATGGAATTTATTGCAGTGCTTCTTGTCCGGTCTGAGACCCTCTTCATATCGTATATCTATCAGGCAGTGAAGATCGGTGATTTGTAAAGATATCAGACCTTAAACGTGGCAATTTTATAATGGAAAGACAGTTCACCGGAAGCGCTGAGGCCGGCTGGCTAAAATTAAAAATCTGTGTGCATATAGCCCCTTATTGCCTCAAGTGTGTTTGACCAGAGTCGGAGCTGAATTCTGCAGGAAGGTAGATCTCCTGGAACAGGGTTGAGCACCCCTTGTTTTGAGTTTTAGTGAAGGCGAGTCATTTTTGAAATGGTGTATCGAGGACTCTAGAAAAACCAAAGGGTTAAGATTTATACTTCTGCGTCAGACGCACGCATATGCTCCCGTGCAGTCTTCGTGTGGTCGCAGGCGCTGACGCGCACTTCTCAAAAAATTTAACTACACCTTGCAACAACGCATAGCGCAAGCTCTGTGATTGGTCGGCTTGGTAGTGCTGATGAGTGTGGGCGGGACCGAGAGCCACACGAACCTGTTGGAGCGATTGTTTATAAGTGTGGAGTGTGAAGGAGCTCCAGATGGAAAGGTTTGTTTTGTGTTTACCTTATGATTAAAGTTGTTGCACGTCTGCCGTTTCCCGCCTCAAAATGAGGGTTGTTTGAGCCACTTGTACATTAAGGAAGCGTTCAGAAAAAAACAAAACACTCACAAAGAAACTCGAGACAGAGGAACATAAACACCTCACTGCCAGCTAGCAGTGTTATTGCAGAGCAACACAAACAGCGCGCAGAAGTATAAATGCAGGACTACACGTAAGGCATGCGCCGTGGGTCACGGCGATCCCTCGACGCAGAAGTATAAACCAGGCTTAAGGCTTATTTATACTTCTGCGTCAAGCGCATGCGTATGGTCCGGCACAGCCTTCGCACGGTCGCATGGCCCTCTCAAAAAAAGACGCGTTGTGCAAGCTTTGTGATTGGTCGGCTTGGTTAGCGATGATGAGTGTGGCATGATGCATGATGGAGCGAGTGTTTACAAGTGTGGAGTCCCATGAAGGCACTCCAGACGGAGACTTTTGTTTTGTGTTTACCTTATGATTGAAGTTGTTGCACGTAAACCGGCCTTTAGAGTGATACGGGAGTGAATGAACTCTTTTTTTTTTTAACGTGTGTGATGTGAATATCAACATTGCTAAAATTTTTTAAAATCAAAATCATGTTGAGCAGAGCCCGAAAACTTTTAATTGGGTCATTAGACGCTAGTGATGGGTCGTTCTTGAACGATTCGTTCATTTTGAACGAATCTTTTGTATGACTCGAGAATGAGGAGTCCTCTCAGGGAGTGATTCGTTCATTTGCGCAGGTGAAGTAGAAGATTGGTTCCTTTTTCGAGTCTTCTATCAGGTTTGAGTCGTTCGTTCATCACGTGAAGGACAGAAGCCAATCATATGCAGTCAGAGCCGAAATTAAAGATTTGATCCGTTCATTTCTCGAGTCCTCGTCTCTCTTTGTGAAGTTTAGTTATAAACTAATTTCGAGAGGATCACGTGCTTATGATTGCTAGCGGCTGGATCCGCATTATCCAATTCTCAATGCACCAATCAGACGACTCCTAAGCTACTACAAATACCCTGGGTTACGTACCACCGCTATCTTCGTTTTGAAGAATCCCCCATCCACCCCTACTCCTCCTTCTTCCTAGATGGGCAACATAAGTTAATTGACTAATCCAAACTCCAAATTTGAAGACCTGTCAGAAGAGGTGAGCTGAGCTCAAGGGTATGACTTATTTGTAGTGCGATCAACATTTGGTGTAGTTGTAGATGAGTTTGGAAGCAAATCGTAACGTTTTAATAATATTTTCGGCAAATTGAACGAAATTAACGAAACGGCTCGAAAAAAGATTCAATCACCTCGAAAATAATAATAATAATTTTAGTGATTTTATTCATCTGTTCCTTAAAATGAATGACTGAATTTTCATTTTTGGATGAACTATCCCTTAAGTCAGTGTTTCCCAACCCTGTTCCTGGAGGCAACCAACAGTACGCATTTTGGATGTCTCCGTTATCTGACCCATTAACTTCAGGTGTTGGAGTCTCTTCTGATGTTATGATAAGATGATTCAGGTGTGTTTGATTAGGGAGAGCTTGAAAATGTGGACTGTTGGTGTGCCTTTAGGAACAGGGTTGGGAAACACTGCCTTAAGTCATTGGGTTGTGTTTATTCCAAAAAAGAGGCCATCTATATAGAGATACCATCTTATATTCTGCACCATTAGGATTGTTTTCTGCTCGCAGTCTCAAAATAAACTAGGCTAAATATAATCTTTCGGCAGCTAAGGAGTCATTTCTCTGATTAATTTGTGGTTTATTTTCTCATCTGTGTAGGTACATGTTGGGTCTGTCAGTGATCCCTGCGCTGCTGCAGTTCCTAGGGTTCCTCTTCCTACCAGAAAGTCCCCGTTGGCTCATTCAGAAAGGTTTGACCCAGAAGGCCCGGCGTGTGCTCAGCCAAATCCGTGGCAACCAGAACATCGACGAGGAGTATGATACTATCAAAAGCAGCATCGAAGAGGAGGAAAAGGACTGCGGAGGAGGTGAGAAAATGGTCTTGCACGTGTTCACGCATGCAAGTAGCTCAAAGAAACACAAATACAGTCTCGGTCCATTGGTTTCATTCAATTATGGAAAGTGCTCAAGTGCAAAAGAGAATACCTTGTGGAGATCAGCAAACCGGAGTAGTGCACACGTTAACAGGGATGCGCAGCGCACTGAGATCATTTGTGTTTATAGCACTTTAAAAAGCGATTAGACACTTAAAAATTGAGTAAACCCATTGTAACTTGGAACTGTTAATTTGAGGCTACACACATAATTTATTGACTTGATCATTTTAAGGGAACAGTTTTACTCAGTTTTTGAAGTTCGTTAAGTCAACTTATCACTTTAAAACTAAGGAGTTTACTCACTATTTAAAGCAAAGTCTACTAATCACTTTTTTACCATGTGGGAATTGGAGAAGTGAGACGCCATAGGGGTAAGACGCCTATTACAGATACTGCAAAATTGCAGTTACCATTGAGAATTCTTGTCAATTATTATTATCAATAATTATCCACATAAGAGCAGCAATGCCAGCCTGATTTTACGTTTTGACAGTTTAGTAGCTAATTCGTATGAATTCATACGTGTTCAGTCGTATGAAATTGTACGATTTTAAAAAGGAGGCATGGCACTTAACCCCACCCCTAAACCCAACCGTCATTGGGGGATGAGCAAATCGTACTAAATTGTACGAATTAAATCGTACGAATTCATACGAATTAGCCACTAAATCAAAAAGTTACGAATTGCCGTGAGATTGTGTTGGGAATGCAGACCTCTGGGGTTGGGTTTATAGTGAACTTTATAAAATACGTAAGAGAAAAAGTAATGTAACAGAGGCCAGCTAGTGAAGTGCTATGCAGGTAAACCTCACTCCTCTGTACTCAAAAGGTCGCTAGAGGCCTTGGTCTCCAGCCTCCCTGTTAGAGCAACAACCTCCCATGCAAAAATAACCCGTTCGATCCCAGCTCTGACCGTATTACCGGTGGGTTACATGTGGGGGCTCGTCCGGGATGGGAATGGGGATGGGATTTTAGGGTGGGGATTGTAACAGAGGCCAGCTAGCGAAGTGATATGCAGGTAAACCTCACTCCTTTGAACTCAAAAGGTGCTCCTGCGACAGACGCTAGAGGTCATGGTCTTTAGCCTCCTTGTTAGAGCAACCGACTCCCATGCAAAAAGTCACCGGTTTGATCCCAACTCAGCACGGGTTGAGTGCAGTAGGACCGGCGGGTTACAGGTGGGGGCTCGTCAGGTATGGGAATGAGGTTTAGAGGGGTGAGTGTAACAGAGGCCAGCTAGTAAAGTGCTATGCAGGTAAACCTCACTCCTCTGACCTCAAAAGGTCGCTAGAGGCCTTGGTCTTCAGCCTCCTTGTTAGAGCAACCAACTCCCATGCAAAAAATAACCAGTTCGATCCCAGTTCAGACCGGGTTGGGTGCAGTATAACCAATGGGTTACATGTGGGGGCTCGTCAGAGATGGGAGTGAGGTTTAGGGTGGTGAGTGTAACAGAGGCCAGCTAGCGAAGTGCTATGCAGGTAAACCTCACTCCTCTGACCTCAAAAGGACGCTAGAGGCCTTGGTCTTTAACCTCCTTGTTAGAGCAACCGACTCCCATGCAAAAAAATGGTTTGATCCCAGCTCAACACCGGCTGGGTGCAGCATGACTGGTGGGTTACATGTGGGGGCTCGTCGGGTGCTATGCAGGTAAACCTCACTCCTCTGACCTGAAAAGGTGCTCTAGCAACAGACGCTAGGGGGAATGGTTTAGCCTTCTTGTTAGAGCAACTGACTCCCATGCAAAAAATCACCAGTTTGATCCCAACTCAGCACGGGTTGGGTGCAGTAGGACCGGTGGGTTACATGTGGGTGCTCGTCTGAGATGGGAGCAGGGTTTAGGAGGGTGAGTGTAACAGAGGACAGCTAGCGAAGTGCTATGCAGGAAAACCTAACTCCTCTGACGTCTAAAGGTTCTCTTGCGACAGACGTGGGGGCTCATCCGGGATGTGAGCGAGGTTTAAGGGGGGGTGAGTGCAACAGAGGCCAGCTAGTGAAGTGTTGTGCAGGTAAACCTAACTCCTCTGACCTCTAAAGGTGCTCTAGCGACAGAGGCTAGAAGCCATGGTCTGAGTTGGGATCGAACCAGCGATTCTTTGTATGGGACTCGGTTGCTCTAACAAGGAGGCTAAAGACCATGACTCTAACGTCTGTCGCTAGAGTACCTTTAGAGGTTAGTGGAGTGAGGTTTGCCTACATAGCACTTCACTAGCTGGCCTCTGATATAGAGGTTTTAGTGCATTTTATAGTTTTAACTTTGTTCCAAATTAGTTCACTGTATCAAATGTTGATTTCAGTTCATAGTAGATAAAGATGGTGATGAATGATTATAGTATTGGCCAATAAAATCTCATTTTGTATTTATTGGGCATTTATACTTCTAGATTCTATTTGTGTTGCTCTGACAGTAACATTGGTAGGCAGTGGGGTTTCTATGCTCGACTGTGTTGAGTTTATTTTCTGGTGTTTTGGGTTTATGCCATAAATGTTCAAGTAGGTATCTCTGCAGCCCGGAGACCTCTAAATGGGAGGGGCTTACACTGAAATAGGCTGGTTTTAGGGTTGGTGTAAGTTGAGTAGGGGGTGTATACAGCCCACTTGGAGCTCAAGTTCCACCCACTTGAAGCTGACCAGCCCATTTGGAGCAGGCTCTGACCTCCATTTATACCCTTCTTGAAATGTGTGGGATGCTACTGTAGAAGTAGCTCAAACTCATTCAGGGAAGAAAGAGGCAGGAGCTGGCGAACATTCAGCAACTGACAATACTGATTTTATACCAAATCTGATGTGGCCTTTAGTTATCATTTTCAAAATTAATGTCAAGAATTGTACCTCCAAGCATTTTGTTGTGTTTTTTATTTCTGAACATGGACCTCTCAGTTAAAACAAGGATATATTTGGGCTGTCAAATAGACTAGTCATCACCAAGAATGAATGACTCCGCATGCTAATCTATTTAAAAACTAGTCTATTTTTGGACTTTTGTTAGATGTCTATTAGATTTGTCCAAATCTAGCCTACAAATCTAGATACACAATTAAGTGTATCTATTAAACACAAAAAATGCTTGCCGGACCTCTATTGGCCTTTATAGTCGTCAACATTTGAAGTGGATCAAGGAATGGGTGTTGTTCAATAGTTTTTCGACAACTTTAACGAAAGGGTTTGATCCACATCAGATGTTGACTTCTGTATATCACTTCCAAATATGAAGAGTAATCTTATTGGCCTATAATTTCCATTTCGACGCAGCTCTGGTTAACAATACAGTATAAGACCTGCCCAATCCCACAAAACACAAGTAGGGGCCCCAAAGGGCAAAATCCATTGGGACCTATATGCTTGCCCACACAAAAACCACAGGCTACCAGGGCCAGCGCGTCCATAGAGGCGACCTAGGCGGCTGCCTAGGGTGGCAGAATAGAAAGGGCGGCGTCCGCGACACCTTCCTCACCACCCGCATCCTCAGTTATATCCGCGAACCACCCCCCAACCCCCGGTCTTCAATTTCATCCGCAACGGTCCTCACTTTGCCAACGGGTCACTTTCGTTTTCCCTTTCGGGTTGAGGGCGGCGTGAACGTACTTTGCCTAGAGCGGCAGTTCAGCTTGCTCCGGCCCTGCAGGCTACCTCACATTGTTTTTTTCTGTGGGATTGTCCTGCCCACAGTAAACCCACACCTATCCACAGTGGGCCTCACACTGACATGCTTGCTGGGATAAGACTTGTTAGTTAAAACTTTTACCCCTTTAAAAGTGTATTTCCAATGCAGTTGGGATGGTCCATGTGCACCGGTGAAAAAACGACACATCAAGAACAAGTGGAAACAACAGAAACAAACCAAGCAACAAGAGAAAGAACATAAACCAAATGATTCTAGTTTCACAAAGAAAGTTTGCGAAGTGCAGATGCAATGTCAAGAGGGACAAGAGGATCTCGGAAAGTGGATTGGTTCTGTCCTTAATTACCTCAGATTCAGAGGTCTCTAACTACTTCCTGAAGAGGTCTTTATACGTCCCACTTTCCTCTCGAGAGCCGAAAGTGAACAAGCCTCTTAGAGTTTTTATCCAGAACAACTTACTGCGGTACATTAACAAATACACCACGTTTTACATTCACAAGGGGTAACTTGCTAGAAATGAAATTCTTCTTTAATACCGTAAAGTACATGCATGGCACACTAGTAATAAGAGCCAGACGTGGTCACAGGTGTTCATGAAGCGAAACTCATCCGAGTCAGCTTATAATAGTCAAGTGCAATGAAAGGCAACATTACCGTCAATTCAGCAGCACAGCGGGGTGGAAATGACTACTGAATAGCATGTGTACTTGAGCAGCATGTTTCATCCGAGGAAATCTAATTCGGCCGTAGGTGGGGGCGATTATTAACCATGGGAAGTCATCCACCCCCTAAGCAGACCTTATACAACCTCTCTTACCAACCAATCACACGTCAGTCATAGTCTCGCTGAGCTTTTAGCTATTACATTTACATGTATTCAGTTAGCAGATGCTTTTATCGAAAGCGACTTACAAATGAGGATGAAGGAAATGCTTCAAAATCAGCAGAGACCAGCAATATATAAATGACATTCATTCATTTTCCTTAAGCTTAGTCTCTATTTCAAAAGATTGCCACACAGAATGAACTGCCGGCTATTCCGGCACGTTTTAGGCAGCGGATGCCCTTCCAGCCGCAACCCAGTAATGGGAAACACCCATAGACACAATTTAGTTCATCAATTCCCCTATAGCGCATGTGTTTGGACTGTGGGGGAAACCGGAGTACCCGGAGGAAACCCACACCAACACGGGGAGAACATGCAAACTCCATATATAATGCCAACTGGCCCAGCTGAGACTCAAACCAGCGACCTTCTTGCTGTGAGTGCTAACCACTGAGCCACCGCGCCGCCCCCTCAAGTCTAAGTTAGTTTAGCATACTATTATAGAGTCATTATAACCGAGTTTGATAAGAAGGTGTCTGGTGCATATGGAGAGGGAAGAGTGTGTTTCCTACAGGTGGTTTGTAAAGCCCACTCACCTGAGTGAAGCACACTTAGAATCGCACAATGTTTTCCCAGGAACATTTATAAGAGAGTGTCTGGTGCATATGGAGAGGAACCTGCACGTCACCCACAGGATTGAAGTTTCTGGCCCCGACACTGGTAGAAATGATCATGTGTTGGATTTACATCAACATACAAGAAAATCGATGTTATATATACTTAATTATACAAGTTAATTCGACGTTCTATACTTAAAGGTGCAGTGTGTAACTTTGACACCCAGTGGTTGAACTAGGTATTGCACGCCTGGTTCAAGACAAACGCAAGCGCATGTTGCCAGATTGACGACACCAACAGGAGTGTGCCTGACTATATAGCCTAAAGGCGGATTTAAGGCTGATTTAAATCGTGTTCTAAATACAAGCGATGGCACACGATAGGAGGAATACTCTCCATATTAGAACGACTTGTATATTAGAATGAATATCAGTATCCTGTTTAGTTAAACCAATAATCTTTATATAATGATCCTTTTTTGTGCAACAGAGCCACGACCTGAAGACCTTAAATTGCATCATGGTCAGTCTACCTCTGACAGAAACATGCACACTTTCTGTTCCTGCAGCTGGGATTTTGACAGTGTCATGCTCTCGCCTCTGAAATGTGTAAGGTCAGCGTTCGCGGATTTCAGATTGCCAGACTGAGATAGCAGTGGGTGATAGCAGGAGCTGGGAAGGGATTGCTGTGGTTGTTCTTGAAATCCGAACGAAATCAAAATGTACGGATCATTTGAATCAGTGAGTTGTTGACTCAAGATCTCAGATTCAAAATTGAGTTGTGACATGTGAACCGATTTGATGGATTATTTGACAAGATTCAACTTGTTCACAAATCGATAGTGTTAAAGCAAAAGACTAATTAAAACCTACTCTTCTATTTCAATATGAATATAATAGTCATTTACATTTAGCGCCATCAGTCGTGGGCGCTTACGTTTTAAGGAACTGCTGTTTTTGACTCATTTTGAATCATTTTGTAAATTCAGTGAGTCGTTTAATAAAGACTCGCTCTGAATGAATCATTTGAATCAGTGAGTTGTTGACTCAGATGCAGTCAGATATCAAATTTAAAATTGAATCGTTCAGTGTGATTTTTGAATTGATTTGATGGATTATTTGACCAGATTCAGCTTGTTTATGAATCAATAGTGTAAAAGCGAAAGATCATCTAATCTATACAAATATGATTATAAATATGAATATAATAGTAATTTACATTTAGCGCCATCAGTTACAGGCCTTACGCTTAGAGAATCTACTGTTTTGACTCATTTTGAATTTTTTTGTAAATTCAGTGAGTCGTTTAATGACGACTCGCTCTGAATGAATCATTTGAATCAGTGAGTTGTTGATTCAGATGCAGCCAGATATCAGATTTAAAACTGAATCGTTCAGTGTGACTTTTGAATCGATTTGATGGATTATTTGACAAGATTCAGCTTGTTCATGAATCAATAGTGTAAAAGCAAAATATCATCTAATCTACTATACGAACATGATTCTGAATATGAATATGAAAGTATTTTACATTTGGCAACATCAGTCGCAGACATGCTAAAAATATCAGCTGTTTTTGACTCATTATGAATCATTTTATAAATTTAGTGAGTCATTTAATGAAGACTCGCTCTGAATGAATCATTTGAATCGGTGAGTTGTTTATTCAGATGCATTCGCATATCAAACTCAAAATTGAATCGTTCAGTGTGATTTATGAACCGATTTGATGCATTATTTGACAAGATTCAGCTTGTTCATGAATCAGTAATATAAAAAACAAAAGACCACCTACTCTACTATATGAATATGAATATAATAGTAATTTACATTTAGCACCATCAGTCACGGGCCTTATGCTTAGAGGATCTACTGTTTTGACTCATTTTGAATCATTTTGTTAGTTCAGTGAGTTATTTAATAAAGACTCGCTTTGAATGAATGAATCTTTTGAATCAGTGAGTTGTTGATTCAGATGAGGTCAGATATCAAATTTAAAATTGAATCGTTCAGTGTGATTTTTCTATTGATTAATTGACCAGATTCAGCTTGTTTATGAATCAATTGTGTAAAAACAAAAGATCATCTAATCTACTATACATATATTATTATAAATATGAATATGATAGTATTATGATAGTATGCATCATCAGTCACAGGCCTAACTCTTAGAGCAGGGGTGGGCAAACTCGGTCCTGGAGGGCCGGTGTCCTGCACAGTTTAGCTCCAGCTCTAATCAAACACACCTGCTTATAGATTTCAAGTGATCTTGAAGACACTGATTAGCATGTTCAGGTGTGTTTGATTAGTGTTGGAGCTAAACTGTGCAGGACACTGGCCCTCCAGGACTGAATTTGCCCACCCCTGTCTTAGAGAATCTACTGTTTTGACTCATTTTGAATCTTTTTGTAAATTCAGTGAGTCGTTTAAAGACGACTCGCTCTGAATGAATCATTTGAATCGGTGAGTTGTTGATTCAGATGCAGTCAGATATTAAATTTAAAATTGAATCGTTCAGTGTGACTTTTGAACTGATTTGATTGATTGTTTGACAAGATTCAGCTTGTTCACGAATCAATAGTGTAAAAGCAAAAGATACCTTCTCTACAATACAAATAGAAGTATGAATATAATAATAATTTACATTTAGCACCATAATTCCTAGGCACTTACGCTGTTTTTGACTCTTTTTGAATCATTTTGTTATCCAGGTCAGTCGTTTACTGAAGACTCGCTCTGAACAAACCATTTGAATCATTGAGTTGACTCACATGCAAGCCGATATCGAATTCAAAATTGAATCGTTCAGTGTGACTTTTAAACCGATTTGATTGATTATTTGACTCAGATTCAGATTCAGAGACCAAAAGATCATCTAATCTACTTTACAAATATGATTATAAACATGAATATGATAGTTATTTAGACACAGACACTTGCACTTAGAGGATCTACTGTTTTTGATTCATTTTGTAAATTAAGTGAGTCGTTTAATGAACACTCGCTCTGAACGGATCTTTTGAATCAGTTGTTGATTTAGATGCAGTCAAATATCAAATTTAAAATTGAATCGTTCAGTGTGACTTTTGAACTGATTTGATTGATTGTTTGACAAGATTCAGCTTGTTCACGAATCAATAGTGTAAAAGCAAAAGATACCTACTCTACAATACAAATAGAAGTATGAATATAATAATAATTTACATTTAGCACCATAATTCCTAGGCACTTACGCTGTTTTTGACTCTTTTTGAATCATTTTGTAATCCAGGTAAGTCGTTTACTGAAGACTCGCTCTGAACAAACCATTTGAATCATTGAGTTGACTCACATGCAACCAGATATCAAATTCAAAATTGAATCAATCAGTGTGACTTTTAAACCGATTTGATTGATTATTTGACTCAGATTCAGATTCAGAGACCAAAAGATCATCTAATCTACTTTACAAATATGACTATAAACATGAATATGATAGTAATTTAGACACAGACACTTACACAGAGGATCTACTGTTTTTGATTCATTTTGTAAATTAAGTGAGTCGTTTAATGAACACTCGCTCTGAACGGATCTTTTGAATCAGTTGTTGATTTAGATGCAGTCAAATATCAAATTTAAAATTGAATCGTTCAGTGTGACTTTTGAACAGATTTGATTGATTGTTTGACAAGATTTAGCTTGTTCACGAATCAATAGTGTAAAAGCAAAAGATACCTACTCTACAATACAAATAGGAGTATGAATATAATAATAATTTACATTTAGCACCGTAATTCCTAGGCACTTATGCTGTTTTTGACTCTTTTTGAATCATTTTGTAATCCAGGTAAGTCGTTTACTGAAGACTCGCTCTGAACAAACCATTTCAATCATTGAGTTGACCCGCAACCAGATATCAAATTCAAAATTGAATCAATCAGTGTGACTTTTAAACCGATTTGATTGATTATTTGATTCAGATTCAGAGAAGCGAAAGATCATCTCATCTACTATACAAATATGATTATAAACATGAATATGATAGTTATTTAGACACAGACTCTTACACTTAGAGGATCTACTGTTTTTGATTCATTTTGTAAATTAAGTGAGTCGTTTAATGAACACTCGCTCTGAATGGATCTTTTGAATCAGTTGTTGATTCAGATGCAGTCAGATATCAAATTCAAAATTGAATCGTTCACTGTGATTTATAAACCGATTTGATGATAATATATGATATTGTATATATATATATATATATATATATATATATATATATATATATATATATATATATATATATATATATATATATATATATATATGTATATATAATATGATAAGATATATTAAAGTATATTTGTATATTAGTATAGAGTTTGCGATCTCTAAGCCAAAATAAAAGCAGGGTAGATTCTAGCTACTAAAACAAAACCCATAACACTTTCTGTGTTAACAAAACCTGATCAAAACCCACCTTCTTGAGCCTGGAACTCAGTATCAAACTGAATCGTTTGCAGTGGTTTCTCACTCATCGTAACACGCTGCTTAATAAGACAGAATAAAAACGTTTCTTTTTTTCTACACTATAACTATTACTCGCCCCGTTAGCTGTCAATTCCACAATCCTCAGCACAAACCTGCCACTCAACTCCCACAGAGAATGAACGCACTAGACTTGTATCTGCAGACATTACCAGCGGTAAACGCTTCACACGCTCCGCATAATATCAGCTCCGACTCAGGTTTCCCAGAGAATAGAATTATAGGTTGTAAATATGATACGCCGCCCTGCTGTGTGGACCGCAGGTTGTCATGTTTCGGTTTCTCGTTTGTTTTGATCGTCCCTGATGTGGAACACGGCAGTATTAATAGAAGAGGAAACGATGGAAAGAATCAAGAAATGTCACGAGAAACTCTGTGAAAAGGAGGAGAGACTGTTAAACCTGCCTTTTAACAGATACAACTCAGACATACACACAACCCTAACCTTAACCCTAATGAACCAGTGAGAGAATCGAGTTTTTTTTTGTAGGGATTGTTTTGTAGGGATATTCAGGCTTCAGTTAAAGATATCGTTTACTGACCCTTCACAGGTTTTCTTTTTTCTGTTGATCACATAATGAGCTGTTGTTGTTTGTTTTTCAAATAATAGAAACCGGTAACTATTGACTTCCATTGTTTTTTTTTCTATTATGGATGTGAAAGTAACCAATATCCAACATTTTTCAAAGTATCTTCTTTCGTGTTCGACAGAAACAAAAAACTCATAAAGGTTTGGAACCACTTGAGCATTGTAATACTCAAAATAATAATAATTATTAATTAATAATTAATAATAAGCTGATTAAATAGATTTTTATTAATAGCTAGTTCCATTTTAAGGGATTTTTTTCAGCCAATTTCTCTATTAAAATATATTTTTTTATAATTTTTACATTAATACTTTTTTATTTTTTGGCCCCAAACTCCCATCTTTAAGAATGTTTATAATTATTGGCTGGATTAGAGTTTATTAGTCCAGCCAGCGTAAGCCATTCTCAAGCCAACGTTGAATGTATTTTCGAACGTTTTTGAACATTAAATCATTATATATAATTTTGAAGTCAATTAAACGTGAAATACAGTGCTTAAGAATGGTCTTTGTTTACGAAAAGGTTATTAAACATTTTCAGCAATACAGAACGCTTCATGATTTTAAAGAAACACTCCACTTTTATTTTGAAATCGGCTCATTTTTACAGCTCTCTCAGAGTTAAACTGTTGCGTTTTACCCTATTTGAAACCATTCAGCCGAGCTCTGGGTCCGGCGGCAACACTTTTAGCTTAGCTTAGCATAAACCATTGAATCAGATTAGACCATTAGCATCTCCCTCAAAAAAATTCCAAAACTTAATTGATAATTTCTTTAAAAGCTTGATTCTTCTGTCGTAACTCGGGTCGTTTTTAGGTGTGATGCTAATGGTCTAATCTGAATCAGTGATTTATGCTAAGCTAAGCTAAACGTGCTTGACTGAACGGATTAAAAAATGGTAAAACTCAACCGTTTAGCTCTAGAACAGTTGGTAAAATTCTGAGCGTTCTTTTAAACGTATCACGCTTAATGTTTCACCCTAAAACCACCTGCTATACACTAAAACCAGTTCTAAACACACACAAACGAAGTTTAAATACATTTGCTGAAGCAACCAAGGCATTTTAGCTTGCTTTTACAATAGTTTTAGCATGACTCATGTTTCAGCAGATGTTTAATGACGACTCTCTCTGAATGAATCATTTGAATCGGTGAGTTATTGAATTGAATTGAAATGTTGAATTGAATCATTGTGTGACTTTTGAATCGATTTGATGCATTATTTGACCAGATTCAGTTTGTTCATGAATCAATAGTATAAAAAATAAATAGATCACCTAGTCTACTATATGAATATGAATATAATAGTAATTTACATTTAGCACCATCAGTTGTGGGCACTTACGCTTAAAGGATCTACTGTTCTGACTCATTTTGAATCATTTTGTGACTTCAGTGAGTCGTTTAATGAAGACTCGCTCTGAACGAATCATTTGAATCGGTGAGTTGTTGACTCAGATGCAGTCAGATATTTAGCTCTAGAACAGTTTGTAAAACTCTGAGCGTTCTTTTAAACGTATCACGCTTAATGTTTCACCCTAAAACCACCTGCTATACACTGAAACCAGTTCTAAACACACACAAACGAAGTTTAAATACATTTGCTGAAGCAGCCATGGCATTTTAGCTTGCTTTTACAATAGTTTTAGCATGACTCATGTTTCAGCAGACTCTTGGCTGAATGCGCCACATTGCCAGTTGATTATATTGGGAAGCCATACGGATGGGGCTGGTTATATAATGTGAATGTCAGAACGTTCTCGTTTACGAAGCATCCGCTGCTGTAGAAGTGGTTTGAGTTTGTCCGAATCACACAAGGAACTGTATGAAAATAAATGCTATGCATGCATTAATGACTGGCTGAATACATCTGCATGTGTGTGTGTGGATGTGTTCGTCCTTCATCTGTGCAACTGTGTGTTTTGCTCTATGTGCTTTGTGCACGGTGTTACACCTTCTTCACACCTTACACCCAAGCGTCTGTTTTCATCTCCAGACTTCATTATCCCACAAGTGCAAGATTTGCAAGTCTTATTTATAACCAGACAACTGAATATTTAGGTACTGAAGACACCGTTTTACTGTTTTTGTGCGTCTCCCGTTTGTTTGCTGCACGTAATCTAAGCAGTTTTCACTGCTTTAATCTAATGTCACATCTAACATATCAAATGTACAGTGGGAAGTAATATTTACATACTTTATTTTTACATAATTTGACCTAAAGCATGCTGTTTTGGTGATTCTCTTGGTAAATAACTTAAGTACACTTACTTTTTTGTGTATATAGCACAAATTAATCAGGCACAAATCAATCTCTTGAGTAAAGGTACGGATATAAAACAATACAATTATTAAATAATCACAATTTTGAATGTAATGAAACCCTAACTGGAGACTCGAATCATTAAACCGTTAACCGTAAACTTGCTCTCACTGGTTTATTTGAATCAGTGAATCATTACCTGGAGACTCCCTCCACCCTAATCATTTGATTCAGTACAGACACTGATTCGGTACGGATATAAAACAATACAATTATTAAATATTCACAATTTTGAATATAATGAAACCCTAACTGGAGACTCAAATCATTAAACCGTTAACCGTAAACTTGCTCTCACTGGTTTATTTGAATCAGTGAATCATTACCTGGAGACTCACTCCGCACTAATCATTTGATTCAGTACATTGTTAGCTGGAGTCTCCCTCTGACTGGATCAGTTTAATAATTCAGTCATTAAATAAAGATTCACTCCGCAATGATCATTTAAATCAGTGAATTAACTAAAGACACGCTCGCATTGAATCATTTGAAACGAGGAATTTTTAGCTGGAGACTCACTCAGACCAGATCACTTGATTCAGTAAATCGTAAGCTTAGAGACTTGCTCTGAATGGATTGTTTGAATTAAGTGAATCATTCGCTGATTCAAATGATTCTATCAGAGTGAGTTTCCAGCTAACAGTTTACTGAATCAAATGATTAGTGAATCTCAATGAAATGATTCACTGAATTCAAATAATCCAGTCAGAGCGAATCTCCAGCTAACAGTATCCTGAATCAAATGATTAAATGACTCAGATGATCCAGTCAGAGTGAGTCTCCAGCTAACAGTATCCTGAATCAAATGATTAAAAGACTCAGATGATCCAGTCTAAGCGAATCTCCAGCTAACAGTATCCTGAATCAAATGATTAAATGACTCAGATGATCCAGTCAGAGTGAGTCTCCAGCTAAGAATT
Organism: Danio aesculapii; assembly: GCF_903798145.1. Classification (NCBI taxonomy): domain Eukaryota; kingdom Metazoa; phylum Chordata; class Actinopteri; order Cypriniformes; family Danionidae; genus Danio; species Danio aesculapii. The sequence goes on along the minus strand of NC_079438.1, from coordinate 311,442 downwards.
TACTGAATCAAATGATTAGAGCAGAGCAAGTCTCCATTTAATGATTCATTATCTTCTGAATCAATGAATCATTGCCTGGAGACTCTCTCCACCATAATCATTTGATTCAGTAAACTGTTCACTGGAAACTCACTCTGACTGGATCATCTGAGTCATTTAATCATTTAATTCAGGATACTGTTAGCTGGAGATTCGCTCTGATCAGATTGTTTAAATTTAGTGAATCATTAACAGAAGACTCACTCCGCACTAATCATTTGATTCAGTACATTGTTAGCTGGAGACCCACTCTGACTGGATCAGTTTAATAATTCAGTCATTAAATAAAGATTCACTCCGCAATGATCATTTAAATCAGTGAATTAACTAAAAACACGCTCGCATTGAATCATTTGAAACGAGGAATTTTTAGCTGGAGACTCACTCAGACCAGATCATTTGATTCAGTAAATCGTAAGCTTAGAGACTTGCTCTGAATGGATTGTTTGAATTTAATGAATCATTCGCTGATTCAAATGATTCTATCAGAGTGAGTTTCCAGCTAACAGTTTACTGAATCAAATGATTAGTGAATCTCAATTAAATGATTCACTGAATTCAAATAATCCAGTCAGAGCGAATCTCCAGCTAACAGTATCCTGAATCAAATGATTAAATGATTCAGATGATCCAGTCAGAGTGAGTTTCCAGCTAACAGTTTACTGAATCAAATGATTAGTGAATCTCAATTAAATGATTCACTGAATTCAAATAATCCAGTCTGAGCGAATCTCCAGCTAACAGTATCCTGAATCAAATGATTAAAAGACTCAGATGATCCAGTCTAAGCGAATCTCCAGCTAACAGTTTCCTGAATCAAATGATTAAATGACTCAGATGATCCAGTCAGAGTGAGTCTCCAGCTAAGAATTTACTGAATCAAATGATTAGAGCAGAGCAAGTCTCCATTTAATGATTCATTATCTTCTGAATCAATGAATCATTGCCTGGAGACTCTCTCCACCATAATCATTTGATTCAGTAAACTGTTAACTGGAAACTCACTCTGACTCTGCCCAGATAACAATTTAATGAATCAAATGATTAATGAATCTCAATTAAATGATTCACTGAGTTCAAATAATCCAGTCTGAGCGAATCTCCAGCTAACAGTATGCTGAATCAAATGATTAAATGACTCAGATGATCGAGTCAGAATGAGTCTCCAGCTAACAGTATCCTGAATCAAATGATTAAATGACTCAAATGATCCAGTCAGAGTGAGTCTCCAGCTAACAGTATCCTGAATCAAATGATTAAATGACTCAGATGATCTAGTCAGAGCGAATCTCGAGCTTTTAATGATTCATTATCTTCTGAATCATTACCTGGAGACTCCCTCCACCCTAATCATTTGATTCAGTACATTGTTAACTGAAGACCCACTCTGACTGGATCATCTGAGTCATTTAATTCAGGATACTGTTAGCTGGAGATTCGCTCAGACCAGATTGTTTGAATATAGTGAATCTTTTACTGAAGACTCACTCTGAGCAGATCATTTAAATCATTGATTCATTAAATAAAGGCTCATTCTGCAGTGATCATTTAATTCAGTGAATTGTTAACTAAAGATACGCTCACATTGAATCATTTGAATCAAGGAATTGTTAGCTGGAGACTCACTCAGATCAGATCACTTGATTCAGTAAATCGTAAGCTTAGAGACTTGCTCTGAATGAATTGTTTGAATTTAGTGAATCATTTACTGGAGACTCGCTCTGCCCAAATTATTTGATTCACTGATTCAAATGATTCTATCAGAGTGAGGGCCCAGATAACAATGTACTGAATCAGATGATTAGTGAATCTCAATTAAATGATTCACTGAATTCAAATAATCCAGTCAGAGCGAATCTCCAGCTAACATTATCCTGAATCAAATGATTAAATGACTCAGATAATCCAGTCAGAGCAAATCTCGAGCTAAGAATTTACTGAATCAAATGATAAGAGCAGAGCGAGTCTCCATTTAATGATACATTATCTTCTGAATCAATGAATCATTACCTGGAGACTCTCTCCACCCTAATCATTTGATTCAGTAAACTGTTAGCTGGAGACCCACTCTGACTGGAAATGATTCACTGAATTCAATTAATCCAGTCAGAGCGAATCTCCAGCTAACAGTATCCTGAATCAAATGATTAAAAGACTCAGATGATATAGTTTGAGCGAATCTCCAGCTAACAGTATCCTGAATCAAATGATTAAATGACTCCAGTCTGAGTGAGTCTCCAGCTAAGAATTTACTGAATCAAATGATTAAAGCAGAGCGAGTCTCCAGTTAGTGATTCACTGATTCAACAATATAATTGTACTTACTCCTTTGGTATAATTTTGGATTATTTTGTTTGTTTCAAGGAAAAAATATCTTAATTTTGACTTATTATTTCTGAAAACAAGACAACCTTTTTAGCTTGTCCAGAAAAGGCTTCTTGATTTAAGAATTATTTCGATATTTGGTCTAGAAACAAGACTAAACCTCTAAGAGAGCATTGTTTTGGAGTGTAGATGTTCCAGATAAATGATTCCTGAACCAATATGTCATACCTGTAGCCAATATTCCTGCTCATCTAAGACAAACACAGACAGAAAAGCTTGTATGAGAAGGATTAGCTGTAGATTTGAACGGCGAGCATTATATTATTAAAGCTAAAGCAAACATCACAGCCGTCCTGAATGGATCATTGTGTCCTAATGCTCTCTCTTTTTGTTAATACGCCGCACTAAAAGCCTGAGATCCAATCTTCCCACATTACGCTTTCATCACAGATAATATAGCTTATCATCAATCACACAATCATTATGATCGCATCAGAACAGACAGATAAACAGTGTGTAGACCTATATGTAAAATAAATATTAATGGGTCATGTTGTTACAGACTACAGACAAGGCCAGTGCTGTTCTTGACTAGAGACACGAGATGTAAACAAAGTTTACCTGTTAATGATTCACTGATTCAAATGAGCCTGTCAGTGTCTGTAGTTATCGATTCACTGATTCACTGAGTCTCCAGCTGACAGTTAAATCAAGACTCACTCTGCAATGATTGCTTAATTCAGTGAACTGCTAACTAGAGACAATTGGAGACTCGCTCTGTCTGGATCAATTACATCAGTGAATCATTAATTGGAGATTCACTCAGCCCTAATCATTTGATTTAGTAAACTGTTAGCTGGAGACTCACTCAGACAAGATCATTTGAATCACTGAATCACTTGATTCAAGGACTTTGTCACCAGAGACTCGCTCTGACTGGATAATTTGAATCAGTGAATCATTAGCTGGAGACTCCCTCTGACTGGATCAATTGAATCAGTGAATCATTAACTGGAGATTCACTCAGCCTTAATCATTTGATTTGGTAAACTGTTAGCTGGAGACTCGCTCAGACCAGATCATTTGAATCACTGAATCATTTGAATCAAGGAGTTTGTAACTAGAGACTCGCTCTGACTGGATCATTTGAATCAGTGAATCATTAACTGGAGATTCACTCAGCCTTAGTCATTTGATTAAGTACATTCTTACCTGAAGACTCACTGTAAACGAATCGTTGAATCATTTTCATTAAGAATTTGTTAAATGGAGATTCCTTTGACTCTATCAATTGAATCCGTGAATAGTTAACTAGAGACACCCTCAGACCGGATCAGTTGAATCAGGGAATCTTTAGCTGGAGACTCACTCAGACTGGATCATTTGAATCAATGAATCATTAACTGGAGATTTACTCTTTCATAATCATTTGATTTAGTAAAATTTAAGCTGGAGACTCACTCAGACCAGATCCTTTGAATCACTGAATCATTTGAATCAAAGAATTGGTAACTGGAGACTTGCTTCAACTGGATCATTTGAATCAGTGAATCGTTAACTGGAGACTCACTCTGCCCTAATCATTTTATTCGGTAAGTTTTTAGCTGCAGGCTCCCTTAGACCAGATCATTTGAATCATTGAATCATTTAAGTCAAGGAATTGATAGCTGGAGACTTGCTTTGACTTGAACGTTTGAATCAGTGAATTATTAACTGAAGATCCGCTCTGACTGGATCAGTCGATTCAGTATGTTCTTAGCTGCAGACTCACTCAGACCACATTTGAATCACTGAATCATTTGAAGCAAGTCATTGGTAACTAGAAACTCGCTCAGAGTGGATCATTTGAATCATTGAATCATTCTGAATCAAGTAATTGGTAACTGAAGACTTGCTTTGACTAGACACACTCTACCCTAACCATTTGATTTAGTACATTCTTAGCTGGAGACTCACACTAACCGAATCATTTTAAACAAGGAATTTGTTAATGGAGATTCCTTTGACTATATCATTTGAATCAGTGAATCGTTAACTAGAGAATCATTAACTGGAGACTCATTCTGACTGGATCATTTGACTAATTGAATAATTTAAGTCAAGGAATTGATAGCTGGAGACTTGCTTTGACTAGAACGTTTGAATCAGTGAATCATTAACTGAAGATCTGCTCTAACTGGATCATTCGATTCAGTAAGTTCTTAGCTGCAGAGTCACTCAGACCAGATCATTTGAATCACCGAATCATAATTTGCGCTCAAAGTGGATCATTTGAATCATTGAATCATTATGAATCATGTAAATGGTAACTGAAGACTTGCTTTGACTAGAACGTTTGAATCAGTGAATCATTAACTGATGATCCGCTCTGACTGGATCAGTCGATTCAGTAAGTTCTTAGCTGGAGACTCACTCAGACCAGATCATTTGAATCACTGAATTATTTGAATCAAAGAATTGGTAACTGGAGACTTGCTTCGACTTGTACATTCTTAGCTGGTGATTCACTCTGACCGAATCATTTTAAACAAGGAATTTGTAAATGGAGATTCCTTTTGACTATATCATTTGAATCAGTGAATCGTTAACTAGAGAATCATTAACTGGAGACTCACTCTGACTGGATCATTTGACTAATTGAATCATAAATCAAGGAATTGATAGCTGGAGACTTGCTTTGACCAGAACGTTTGAATCAGTGAATCATTAACTGATGATCTGCTCTGACTGGATCATTCGAATTAGTAAGTTCTTAGCTGCAGAGTCACTCAGACCAGATCACTTGAATCACTGAATCATTTGAAGCAAGTCATTTGTAACTAGAGACTCGCTCAGAGTGGATCATTTGAATCATTGAATCATTCTGAATCAAGTAATTGGTAACTGAAGACTTGCTTTGACTAGACTCACTCTACCCTAACCATTTGATTTAGTACATTCTTAGCTGGAGACTCACACTAACCGAATCATTTTAAACAAGGAATTTGTTAATGGAGATTCCTTTGACTATATCATTTGAACCAGTGAATCGTTAACTAGAGAATCATTAACTGGGGACTCACTCTGACTGGATCATTTGACTAATTGAATCATTTAAATCAAGGAATTGATAGCTGGAGACTTGCTTTGACTAGAACGTTTGAATCAGTGAATCATTAACTGAAGATCTGCTCTGACTGGATCATTCGATTCAGTAAGTTCTTAGCTGCAGACTCACTCAGACCAGATCATTTAAATCACTGAATTATTTGAATCAAAGAATTGGTAACTGGAGACTTGCTTCGACTTGTACATTCTTAGCTGGTGATTCACTCTAACCGAATCATTTTAAACAAGGAATTTGTTAATGGAGATTCCTTTGACTATATCATTTGAATCAGTGAATCGTTAACTAGAGAATCATTAACCGGAGACTCACTCTGACTGGATCATTTGACTAATTGAATAATTTAAGTCAAGGAATTGATAGCTGGAGACTTGCTTTGACTAGAACGTTTGAATCAGTGAATCATTAACTGAAGATCTGCTCTAACTGGATCATTCGATTCAGTAAGTTCTTAGCTGCAGAGTCACTCAGACCAGATCATTTGAATCACTGAATCATTTGAAGCAAGTAATTTGTAACTAGAGGGGATCATTTAAATGATTGAATCATAATTTGCGCTCAGAGTGGATCGTTTGAATCATTCTGAATCAAGTAATTGGTAACTGAAGACTTGCTTTGACTAGAACGTTTGAATCAGTGAATCATTAACTGAAGATCTGCTCTGACTGGATCATTCGATTCAGTAAGTTCTTAGCTGCAGAGTCACTCAGACCAGATCATTTGAATCACCGAATCATAATTTGCGCTCGAAGTGGATCATTTGAATCATTGAATCATTCTGAATCATGTAATTGGTAACTGAAGACTTGCTTTGACTAGAACGTTTGAATCAGTGAATCATTAACTGAAGATCCGCTCTGACTGGATCAGTCGATTCAGTAAGTTCTTAGCTGGAGACTCACTCAGACCAGATCATTTGAATCACTGAATTATTTGAATCAAAGGATTGGTAACTGGAGACTTGCTTCGACTTGTACATTCTTAGCTGGTGATTCACTCTGACCGAATCATTTTAAACAAGGAATTTGTAAATGGAGATTCCTTTTGACTATATCATTTGAATCAGTGAATCGTTAACTAGAGAATCATTAACTGGAGACTCACTCTGACTGAATCATTTGACTAATTGAATCATAAATCAAGGAATTGATAGCTGGAGACTTGCTTTGACTAGAACGTTTGAATCAGTGAATCATTAACGGAAGATCTGCTCTAACTGGATCATCAGAGTCACTCAGACCAGATCATTTGAATCACTGAATCATTTGAAGCAAGTAATTCGTAACTAGAGTGGATCATTTGAATCATAATTTGCGCTCAGAGTGGATCATTTGAATCATTGAATCATAATTTGCGCTCAGAGTGGATCATTTGAATCATTCTGAATCAAGTAATTGGTAACTGAAGACTTGCTTTGACTAGAACGTTTGAATCAGTGAATCATTAACTGAAGATCTGCTCTAACTGGATCATTCGATTCAGTAAGTTCTTAGCTGCAGAGTCACTCAGACCAGATCACTTGAATCACTGAATCATTTGAAGCAAGTAATTTGTAACTAGAGTGGATCATTTGAATCATTGAATCATTCTGAATCAAGTAATTGGTAACTGAAGACTAGAATCATTAACTGGAGACTCACTCTGGCTGGATCATTTGACTAATTGAATCATTTGAATCAATGAATTGGTATCTAAAGACTTGCTTTGACTAGAAACCTGCTTGTTTTAAATAAAAACTCTTTTAATTTTGACTTAATATTTCTGAAAACAAGACAATATTTTTACTTGTCTATAAAAAAATGCTTCTTCATATAAGAATTTGTACATATTTGGACTAGAAACACGACAAAAACTAAGTAATAAAATCTTTTAAGCAGTGTACAAGAACACACACACACACACACACACACACACACACATAAAAACGTCACGATGATGTCTAATGATACGAGATGCAGAATTCTGCCATTTCAGTGACATTTGTGAGGCTTGTGGGAAGCTGGAGAGAACAGGGTTAGAACAATGTCCCAGAAATCTTGAATAATTGGAGCTTTCGCAAGCGCCTTCAAATAAAAGAGAGGCTTTTCACGCGTTTGCATTCAGCTCACACACATAATAGCTGATGATGGCATTAGGACGCTCTCTGGATTTGTGCAGTTGGTTTGAAAAGAGCCGTAGGAAGTGAAATGTTACTGAATACACGCTGATAAGAATGAGAGAGAACATGGAAATGTTGTGTAGACGAGGACAAACGGGCCCCAGAGAGTCTATTCGAAGCTCTATGCGAGGATTTGTATGTCATCGTCTTTTTGAAACCCTTTTTCTGATGGTTTCAGCTTTGGTTTGACTATTAATTGACCCCAAAGTAGCGTTATTGTGATCATGTAAGATTAAATACACATTAAAAAGTAGTTTTGAGTAGAGTTAAGTGAATTAATATACATTTTCCCCCTCAAATTTACTTTTTTATATCATTTTTAATATATTTTTATTGTCTTTGCCATGATTACAGTAAATAATAGTTCACTAGTCATTTAGCAAGATGCTAGAATTCAGCATAAAGTGTAATGTAAAGGCTCAACTGGGTTAATTAGCTTAACAAGGCAAGTGATTGGACAGCAGTGGTTTGTCTGTGGTCAATCCAAAAATGTAGTTCTCAAGGGGGCTAATAATAATGACCATAAAAAAGCTTGTTTTAGATTCAATTGTATTCCAGCTAAGCTACAAGAAATAAGACTTTCTCCAGAAGAAAAAAAATTACAGTGAATACCGTGAAAATTTCCTTCCTCTGTTAAATATCACTTGAGAAAAATATCTGAGAACGTATTAAAATTTAAATTTTATTCTCAAATCATTCAATAATATTAACATGTAAATAATAATTTCAATATTAAAAAGTGACATTGATGATAATAAATGATCAATAATCTTAACTGTTTACAATATCGGCAATTTTTAATGTATTATCGGTCACTCGGGCATTCAGACACATTTGCTTGAGCTCCCCTGCAATATATTTGCCTTTATGAACGTGCGTAGAAAGTGAACGTACACTAGAATAAATTCTTAACTACTTATTAACGATTATGGCTCATATGATGATTTAAAGCGGTTCATTTAAGTCAATATTCAAGTTGAACATGTTTCCCTCAAGTTTACTTACAGCGTGGAAAGTGGCGTACAAACATTTATGCTGCTGTTTCAGCCTGATCTCACGAGAAAACGTAAGTATTTTACGTTTTGACAGTTTAGTGGCTAATTCGTACGAATTCGTACGAGTTCAGTCGTACGAAATTGTACGATTTTAAAAGGAGACGTGGCACCTAACCCCACCCCTAAACCCAACCGTCATTGGAGGATGAGCAAATCGTACTAAATTGTACGAATTAGATCGTACGAATTTGTACGAATTAGCCACTAAATCAAAAAGTTACGAATTGCGGTGAGATTGTGTTGGCTGTTTTGTGCCTACCCCACGTTTCTAAATATGTCCTCTGGCATTCATTCGTTCATTTTCTTTTCGGCTTAGTCCCTTTATTAATCCGGGGTCGCCACAGCGGAATGAACCACCAACTTATCCAGCATATGTTTTAAGCAGCGGATGCCCTTCCAGCTGCAACCCATCACTGGGAAACATCCACGCACACTCATTCACACACATACACTACGGACAATTTTAGCCTTCCCAATTCTGCATGTCTTTGGACTCCGGAACCCAGAGCACCCGGAAGAAACACGGGGAGAACATGCAAACTCCACACAGAAATGGCGGGCTATTTGTGTAGCCTTGCTGCAGATACTATCTGACACTATCTGTAAATCTTGCTGCGAGGCTAATGTGCTACCCACTGTGCTGCACGTGTGTGTGTATGTATGTATGTATATATATATATATATATATATATATATATATATATATATATATATATATATATATATATATATATATAATTCCATGGTCTGTTGAAAGTCTTAATTCTGATTGGCTGGAGGGTGTGCATTATTTTCTTTGGCACGCACAGATAGTTCCAGTCAGTTTTGATCACAGGTCGAATTTAAATGCGCTTCTCCCAAACGTTTATAATTGCCATAGCAACTGGCATGCGCTGCAGAGGAAACCGATGAGGACTGTTAATGGAGTGTTAAAATTAGAAAAACACTCATCAATTACGCCACAAAATCAAGTTTAAAGAGTTTTTCAAGCGAGTATATAGTTATTTCAAAGTCAAATCGGCAGTTTATGTATAAAGATAGCGCGTGTTTAAAAATGTTGGAAGCTCCAGGCGGTCAGCGGCAGCTCCCCGAACGGCTCCCCGCCCGAGCAAAGCTGTATATCGGCCAGACCATCTCAGGACCTGCCGCTGGATCTAATCTCTCGCATCTCTGTTGTTAAAACGTGATATTTAATTAATATGTTGTGTATCTAACGGTAAATCTTTGGACTTTTTAACCTATTACTTATTCTCAGGTGTATTTTTCTGGCAGATCGCAGAGATGAGTTTCATAATTAGTTTATGACCGTAAATAATGTAACGTTAATATTACACTGACCCTGCGTGTTTGGCTGATTGCTTTTGTTTTAAAGAGGATAAATAAAGCAGAATGTTCTCTTACCTGTCCCGATGGTTTTTTCTTTTGGTAAACTTCCTTATATATTTTAGATTGAAGATTTCTGAAATGGCCTTTGGCTGCTTTCTCTTTAATGCATCTTATTTGCCCTTGAACTGGTGTTTCGTAAGATGTTTTATTTCAATTATATAGATTAATGTGTTTTTAAAATTCATAACGTTATTCTATTAAAGCAGCGATCTCTCACTCTCTCACTCTCTCACTCTCTCTCTCACTCTCTCTCTCTCTCTCTCGCTCGCTCTCTCTCCGTCTGTCAGCCTGTCACAGCTGATTCAGTGGAGGGTCTAGAAAATCTGACATGTAAAAACTGACATAAATTCGGACAAATATTGCGCTGCAAAAAGCAAAACTATCTTAATCTTAGGCCTACCTTGGGAAATGACCATGGAATAAGCGGGATAATCAACGGCGTAAGGATTTTAATGCACTTCGAGGAGGCGACCGCACTCCGCCGCGCATGGTGTAGTCCTCCGCCTCCACGTCGTGCATTAAAATCCTTTAACGCACCGCAAGCCGTTGATTATCTCTTACATATATACACACAAGTAGCTAATGGGATAAGAGCGAACATAATACTGCAATCGTACTGCTAATTGTGTGATTTAGCGTTTATACAACAGTTTGACGGTATAATCGTGTATAAAAAGATAGTCATGCTTACTCGAGGACTTAAGCTTGTGCTTAATAATTAGCATTAGCTTTCACACCTCTGAATAGTCGCTGTGTATCTTCTAAGAGTCTGCATTTTACACTAGAAGAAAGAAACCAAAACTACACATTAGCTAAACCCTCCAAAATTATCCAAATTATCTCTGAACTTTAAATTCACGACAGGGTCATTGAGATCAGGATATGTGGAGGATGCTGTAGTTCTGCGATAATCAAACACCTTTAACTGTTGACGTTCATGTTAGTTTTGTCAGTTTAATAACCATCTATTGTACCTGTCCATCATCTTTAATGTATTTTATCCAGGTGATCTTGAGTATTAATCTTTGGAATCACCATCTGGCGTCTCGCTCTAAAATGAAAGCCCCACATAGCTTTTGTGTAAGTCGTGACGATGGGGATCAGGCGATTTTCAGCGGCGCTGTGATCTGTCACAAATAAACGACACAGTGTTTAAGCCTGAAAGAGACAGACAGCTGTGCTAAAGTGTATTTTGTCCCTTATGTTCGGCTGTCATCTGTGAAAACATCATTTTCCATCATACTGCGGGATATTATTGGCTGTAATGTGCTGTCGACCTGTTATCGCCTCGCACTCAATTTCGAAACACTCTAAAAGCTGCTATTTCATTCTTCTCTTGTCCTTTAACGCTTGGTAAGATCAAGGTGATCCTTCAAAACTATTTTCTTTAGGAGTAAATGTCTTTTGATTGCTTTGGATTTATGGTTTATTGACTATTTGTGTATGTTTGGTTATATTTACAGTTAAATTCAGCTCAGATGTGGCATTTTTGACTAGATTTCATATCTTAGACTAAAACAATCATATTCACATTACTGATGAACCCATATTGTTGTCCGATGATAAATCTTTGGTCTTGATGTTGTCTGGCCCATTCAATTATAGGCTGATAAATGATGGTTTATTTCATTAAATGTTTCAGTAAAATGAGCTGTTTACCTTTTGTTTTTGTTGTTACACTTTCTCGTGTATACTTTGTCCACTTCCAAATCTAATGTTATAATGCAGTGATGATAATTGGTATTGACCAATTGTTAAATTTACACATTGGTGCACCCCTAATATACAGTAATGTACATTTGTCAATTTTTATTGTCAAGTACACTACTTATTTAGTATTTTACAGAACAATTATAATTAGCTGTCCTTTTAAATGAAGCAACACTTATTTATTTACTTAAAAATGTAAGTGAAGCCTTTTTATTTTGAAACTGTTGACAACTTATTTTTTATAATTATGCACAGTTCATTTACTTAAGTAGTTTTAAGGCACATTAAATAAACAAATCGCATTAAAAGCAACAGGTTTACTCAAGTTTTTAAGTTAAGACAATTCATCATTTAAACGCAACAAGTTTACGTACCTTTTTTAAGTAAAGTCAACTAATGGCTTTAAAAGCAACAGGTTTACTCACTTTAAATAAAGTCAACTAATGGCTTTAAAAGCAACAGGTTTACTCACTTTAAGTAAAGTCAACCAATCGCTTTAAAAGCAACAGGTTTACTCACTTTAAGTAAAGTCAACTAATCGCTTTAAAAGCAACAGGTTTACTCACTTTAAGTAAAGTCAACTAATCGCTTTAAAAGCAACATGTTTACTCACTTTAAGTAAGTCAACTAATCGCTTTAAAAGCAACAGGTTTACTCACTTTAAGTAAAGTCAACTAATGGCTTTAAAAGCAACATGTTTACTCACTTTAAGTCAACTAATGGCTTTAAAAGCAACATGTTTACTCAGTTTAAGTCAACTAATCGGTCTAAAAGCAACATGTTTACTCACTTTAAGTAAGGTCAACTAATCGCTTTAAAAGCAACAGGTTTACTCAGTTTAAGTCAACTAATCGCTTTAAAAGCAACAGGTTTACTTAGTTTAAGTCAACTAATCGCTTTAAAAGCAACAGGTTAACTCACTTTAAGTCAACTAATCGCTCTAAAAGCAACAGGTTAACTCACTTTAAGTCAACTAATGGCTTTAAAAGCAACATGTTTACTCACTTTAAGTCAACTAATCGCTCTAAAAGCAACATGTTTACTCACTTTAAGTCAACTAATGGCTTTAAAAGCAATATGTTTACTCACTTAAAGTCAACTAATCGCTTTAAAAGCAACATATTTACTCACAACGAATTGCTTTCAACTCACTTTTAAGCAGTCAACTAATCAATTTAAAAAGCAACAGGTTTACTCACGTATTAAGTAAAGTCAACTAATCGCTTTAAAAGCAACAGGTTTATTCACAACTAATCAGTTTTAACTCAATTTTAGGTAAAGTCAACTAACTGCTTCAAAAGCAATGGGTTTACTCTTTTAAGACAACTAATTGCTTTAAAGGCAATCTTTTTTAGGTAATCACTTACAGTAAGCAACAGTTTTACACACTAAAGTCAACTAATTTATATTAAAGTAATGGGTTTACTCTTTTTTAAATAAATTAATCAATTTAAAAGCAGTGGGTTTACTCCTTTTTTAAAAGTAAAAGTCAACTAATTAATCGTAATAGTCAATTAATCGTTTTTTACAATGTATTTATGAATAATCTTAACTAAATATGATAAGCTTGGCTTTTAATTTAGCAAACTTAAAAAAAAATTGAAAATGTATTACTTTAAATTCTTTATCTAAGCAATATACATATATTATATATTGACATTAATGTCAGCTTAATGGAATAGGACTATATAATTCTAAAACAGCACAGTCTCTATTTGTATGACCGGAGGATCACATAATTCAGGTTTATTTTTGATATCATCTCTCAGATACTGCGGTTTTTCTTTAACAACACGTCAACATCGACATCTACTCGAATCAAACAAGTCTCCCATGTGCTTGATGTGAGAAGTGCTATTTCTGCAGTGACTTGCTGCCTAATGTAGAGCGTTTCAAATCAGCCACTCGAGAGACTCCATTTCAGTTCAGTAAGCCGAAAGCAAGGCAGAACACTACAGAGAAGACCGATGTAAAAGTTATTTTAAGAAATGTGTGCTACTTTCTTTTTAGATAGGTGTTTTTATATATATATATATATATATATATATATATATATATATATATATATATATATATATATATATATATATATAGACACACACACACCACATAACAACTTAATTATTTGTAATCAACTAAATTTGTGTCACTTGTCTATCTCTATATAGACAACTTTTCTGCCATGGTCAGTTTGCTTAGTAGCTCACCTAGTACGGTGTTTCAATGTCATTCTACATTCGGGTTCGAGTCCGATGAAGCACAGTTCCACAAAACAGATAAAAGAAATGTAAAATCTAGATAAAATGATGTGGTTGTAGTGAACTTTTCTTTTAGATTTGCTTGTAAACACTATCATTGAGTTTAGGGAATGGTTCAGTCATTTGCTGGTGATCTGGATGACAAGCTCCGCCTTCTTGTGGATGTGTACATGAAGGATGTGTATGTGACAAAACATATCCCGAGGAACACATTTCAGATTCACAAAAATGTAGATAGTGACCTCTAGTGGATTTGTCATCTGAAATGTGCAATGAAACGTATCCAGAGCAATGTATTTTACATGTTTCCGTTATGTATTTGTAACGTGTGTTGAGTATTCTTGAGTATATCTGTCCAAGAGATCACTTTAGAAGCAAGAGGTTTACTCACTTTAAGTCAACTAATGGCTTTAAAAGCAACATGTGTACTCACTTTAAGTCAACTAATCACTTTAAAAGCGACAGGTTTACTCACTTTAAGTCAACTAATGGCTTTAAAAGCAACATGTTTACTCACTTTACGTAAAGTCAACTAATCGCTTTAAAAGCAACAGGTTTACTCACTTTAAGTCAACTAATGGCTTTAAAAGAAACAGGTTTACTCACTTTAAGTCAACTAATCGCTTTAAAAGCAACAGGTTTACTCACTTTAAGTCAACTAATCGCTTTAAAAGCAACAGGTTTACTCAGGTTAAGTCAACTAATCGCTTTAAAAGCAACATGTTCACTCACTTTAGGTCAACTAATCGCTTTAAAAGCAACATGTTTACTCACTTTAAGTCAACTAATGGCTTTAAAAGCAACATGTTTACTCACTTTAAGTAAAGTCAACTAATCGCTTTAAAAGCAACAGGTTTACTCACTTTAAGTCAACTAATGGCTTTAAAAGTAACAGGTTTACTCCAAGTAAAGTCAACTAATCGCTTTAAAAGCAACATGTTCACTCACTTTAAGTAAAGTCAACTAATCGCTTTAAAAGCAACACGTTTACTCACTTTAAGCAAGTTCAACTAATTGCTTTAAAAGCAACATGTTTACTCACTTTAAGTCAACTAATCGCTTTAAAAGCAACATGTTTACTCACTTTAAGTCAACTAATCGCTTTAAAAGCAACATGTTTACTCACTTTAAGTCAACTAATCGCTTTAAAAGCAACATGTTTACTCACTTTAAGTCAACTAATGGCTTTAAAAGCAACATGTTTACTCACTTAAAGTCAACTAATGGCTTTAAAAGTAACAGGTTTACTCACTTTAAGTCAACTAATCGCTTTAAAAGCAACATGTTTACTCACTTTAAGTCAACTAATCGCTTTAAAAGCAACATGTTTACTCACTTTAAGTCAACTAATGGCTTTAAAAGCAACATGTTTACTCACTTAAAGTCAACTAATGGCTTTAAAAGTAACAGGTTTACTCACTTTAAGTCAACTAATGGCTTTAAAAGTAACATGTTTACTCACTTTAAGTCAACTAATCGCTTTAAAAGCAACATGTTTACTCACTTTAAGTCAACTAATCGCTTTAAAAGCAACAGGTTTACTCACTTTAAGTCAACTAATGGCTTTAAAAGCAACATGTTTACTCACTTTAAGTCAACTAATGGCTTTAAAAGTAACATGTTTACTCACTTTAAGTCAACTAATCGCTTTAAAAGCAACATGTTTACTCACTTTAAGTCAACTAATCGCTTTAAAAAGCAACAGGTTTACTCACTTTAAGTCAACTAATGGCTTTAAAAGCAACATGTTTACCTCACTTTAAGTCAACTAATGGCTTTAAAAAGTAACAGGTTTACTCACTTAAAGTCAACTAATGGCTTTAAAAGTAACAGGTTTACTCACTTTAAGTCAACTAATGGCTTTAAAAGTAACAGGTTTACTCACTTTAAGTCAACTAATGGCTTTAAAAGTAACAGGTTTACTCACTTTAAGTAAAGTCAACTAATCGCTTTAAAAGCAACATCATTACTCACTATTCTTGAGTATATCTGTCCAAGTATTCGGAAGAGAAGACTAGATTGTTAAATTAAAAGTAGAATTTCTTTGAACCTTATTGTTTAGTTCTTCGGTAAGTCATTTGAAATGACAGTTCATTATAATTGTGAGGTTAAAAAAAAAATATATATATATGTATGTATGTATGTATGTATGTATGTATGTATATATATATATATATATATATATATATATATATATATATATATATATATATATATATATATGTATATATATATATATGTGTATGTATATATATATATATATATATATATATATATATATATATATATAGAACAAAAGCAGTATTTAATTTTTTATGAGCCATTTTAAGGTCAATATTATTAGCCCCTTTAAGTTATATATATATATATATATATTTTTTTTTGACTGTCTACAGAACAAATCGTTATACAATAACTTGCCTAATTAAAGCATATTATCAACTTTTTGTTAATGCAATGTTTTCTTGCGTTACTCTCAGTTTTTGTGATATTAATTAATTTTGTATATAGTAGGACACAAATTCATACAGAGTCTTTACAGATGGAGGCAAAAGTATTAGCCCTCTTTTCCACACACATCCCAAGTGATATATTTATTTTTTTTAACATAATAGTTTTAATAACTGATATTATTTGCCTGATTATGATGATCTATAATATTTTACTCGTTATTTTGCAAGATATTCACTTTTAAGCACACTTTAATTAGGTTAATCAGGCAAGTCATTGGAAAACAGTGGTTAGTTCCATAGCGAATTTGTTTTCTTAATTATAAATTAACTGTAAATGAAACTAAATTGAACACAGATGAAATAGAAATCTCAGAAAAATCTCCGCTTGGTTTTTAAGATCAGCCAGAAGCGCCTCTAATTGAAAAAGCCACCTTCCTGAATGTGTCCAGTGTATCGCACTACACGCCAGATTTCTGCTTCCACAATATTAACCACTGATCTTGCCTCCAAATTCACAGCATGTCTGTAATTAAAAAGATAGATGAAAAAGGGATAAAAGAACAAGAGAGCGCCAAGACCTCTGTTCTCCTGTAGGATTTCTTTTCTGGTCTTATTAATATTAAATGAAAGCCCGAGTACAGCAGAAAGCTCCATCATACTCCAGGCCTCTTTTGACTTTTACAAATAAAGAGCCTTGCTTCTACGTAATTAGAAGGAATTATTCTCAGGGTCGCACGAATTGTACCCACGCTTGGCGTTCTGGGGAAGATGTCGATGAATAGGTAGTTCCTCGCCGTAATTAGTGTGAGTATCTTCACAGAAGCTGATAATTGTTGGAGTTTGGTTAATTGAGGATGTGCGTTCGGTTGATTAAATACTAGGAAGACGGATTTATTAATCTCTACGCAGAGTTTAACATTTCAATTTCACAGTCATGTCTGAGGGCGGTTCACATCTGGCAGTGCTGCTTGAGAACCGTCAAAACTGGTGTGTGTTTTTATAGGGCAGGGCGGCTTTAACCAACACACCCAATCTATTCACATCGATCCAGACTCCAGTTAGCTCTTGGAGAGGTCATTAGCCTAGGGGTTCACATACTTTTTCCCCACCCTGCACTGTGAACGTTTACATGTTGTGTTTGATAAAAGCATGAAAACATACACTCATCGGCCACTTTATTAGGTACACCTTACTAGTACCGGGTTGGACCCCCCTTTTGCCTTCAGAACTGTCTTAATCCTTCATGGCAGAGATTTAACAAGCTACTGGAAATATTCCTCAGAGATTTTGCTCCATATTGACATGATAGCATCATGCAGTTGCTGCAGATTTGTCGGCTGCACATCCATGATGAGAATCTCCCATTCCACCACATCCCAAAGGTGCTCTATTGGATTGAGATCTGGTGATTGTGGAGGCCATTTGAGTACAGTGAACTCATTGTCATGTTCAAGAAACCAGTCTGAGATGATTTTATGACATGGTGCGTTATCCTGCTGAAAGTAGCCATCAGAAGATAGAGACACTGTGGTCATAAAGGGATGGACATGGTCAGCAACAATACTCAGGTAGGCTGTGGTGTTGACATGAGGCTCGATTGGTACTAATGGACCCAAAGTGTGCCAAGAAAATCTCCCCCACACCTTTATACCACCACCAGCCTAAACCGCTGGTACAAGGCAGGATGGATCCATGCTTTCATCTTGCTGATGCCAAATTCTGAGCCGACCATCCGAATGTGGCAGCAGAAATGGAGACTCATCAAACCAGGCAACATTTCTCCAATCTTCTATTGTCCAGTTTTGGTGGGCCTGTGTGAATTGTAGCCTCAGTTTCCTGTTGTTAGCTGACAGGAGCGGCACCCGGTGTGGTCTTCTGCTGCTGTAGCCCATCCGCCTCAAGGTTGGACGTGTTGTGTGTTCAGAGATGCTCTTCTGCAGACCTCGGTTGTAACGAGTGCTTATTTGAGTTACTGTTGCCTTTCTATCAGCTGGAACCAGTCTGGCCATTCTCCTCTGACCTCTGGCATCAACAAGGCATTTGCGCCCACAGAACTGCCGCTCACTGGATATTTCCTCTTTGTCAGACCATTCTCTGTAAACCCTAGAGATGGTTGTGCGTGAAAATCCCAGTAAATCAGCAGTTTCTGAAATACTCAGAGCAGCCCGTCTGGCAGCAACAACCATGCCACGTTCAGAGTCACTTAAATCCCCTTTATTCTCCATTCTGATGCTCGTTTTGAACTGCAGCAGATCGTCTCGACCATGTCTACATGCCCAAACGCATTGAGCTGCTGCCATGTGATTGGCTGATTAGAAATTTGTGTTAACGAGCAGTTGGACAGGTGTACCTAATAAAGTGGCCGGTGAGCGTATTCAATTCACCTTTATTTGTATAGCGCTTATACAATGTAGATTGTGTCAAAGCAGCTTCACATAAAAGGTCACAGTAAATAGGAACAGTGTAGTTCAGTTTAATGTTTGTGTGGTATTAGTTTATTAGTTTTCTATTGTTTTGACTCAGATGACGATCAGAACACATTTTTCATCAGAAATCCAAGCATTCCCAAAGGGTTCACATACTTTTATACATCTTTAGGTCAGAAGATCAAGGGATATGTAGGAACAACAAATAATAACTTGACTTCTAGTTGATCATTTGGTATCAGAAGTGTCTTATATGAAAGGTAAAGGCCTCAAGATTACGCTGATTTGAGCACAATAAAATATGATCATGTCTTGATTTTGAATGATTTCATTAGGACAGTAAGGTCTGACTCTGCTTAGACAGAAGTCTTGTCAAGATTCATCAAGATTCTTTGTGTTCATCTTCAACGCCTCCTCCTTCATCTGCTCAATAATGTTCATATCTAGTGACTGGGCTGGCCAATCCTGGAGCACCTTGACCAGCTTTCAGGAGCTTTGATGTGGAGGCTGAAGTATGAGAAGGAGCGCTATCCTGCTGGAGAATTCGCCCTCTCCTGTGGTTTGTAATGTAATGGGCAGCGCAAATGTCTTGATACCTCAGGCTGTTGATGTTGATCATCCACTCTGCAGATCTCTCGCACGCCCCCATACTAAATGTAACCCCAAACCATGATTTCTCCTTCACCAAACTTGACTGATTTCTGTGAGAATCTTGGCTCGATGCGGGTTCCAGTAGGTTGTACACTGACTGACCTCCTCACTTTTATCGCCTTCTTTTTGCCTCGACTCTTTTTGAAGCTTGGCTGGCCATAGGGTGCCATCACCAAACAATATGCTTTCGTTCATTGCGTTGCTGATGGCGGCGAGCTTTGTGCCAGTGAAATGTCACTGCGTATCTGGGAACATATAGCGCTCTTCCTTTAAAAGGCCAAAGAAGCGAAGACCCATATATGACAAAACCTGCGATAAACCTGTCAGGATACAGACTATTAACGTCTGTGCGGTGCCAAGGGTTGACATTTAGTCAATATTGGTGGAATATACTGTTTAGGGAACGGAATTCGGCTGGAATGAAGGCAAAAGCACTGACTATTTTAAAACTGGGTGTTTATAAGTAAAGAAATTTGATGTTAGTCTGCTTTCATTAATATATTTCCAGTCTAATTTAATTTATATTGAGTATAAATTCTGAATAGGCAGATTATTTAGTTTGTTTTAAGGAAAAACTTACTTATTATTTCTGAAAACAAGACTATATTTTTACTTGTCTGGAAAACGCTTCTTGATTTAAAGAAAATTTATAAATTTGGACTAGAAACAATGATTTTTTTGCAACGTAAATTAATTTCTAAAATAATTAGGCTGGAAATGGCTTCCATATAACAGATTATTCAGTTGGCAAACACATTTAAATGGTATTTTTTAATTTCGGCAAAGTTCAATAATTGAATAATTATGAATTTTAAAGCCATAACTTTGACTTAGTTCAGGCTTGGTGGTTTTCATCCAACATGGGGTCAAATATGCACAAACCCATCATTGGGTTAATTTATTTATTTTAATTAAATTTAAAATGAACTGAAATTTAATGACACTTTTTAACCCAATATTTGAGTTTGTCCACATTTGACTCAAAGTTGCGCTACAACAACCCAGCTTTTTTGATCGTAGGTCATAATTTCTTAACCCTTGCGCACTGTTCAAATTGACGGCCTTTTCATTATGTTCAGGATGAAAACATCCACTGACTTAAACTGCGGTAAAAATGCATCAGATTCATATTTTTTTCTATTTGTTTTTGCATAAATGTGTTAATCAACCTCAGTCCTGATAGAAACTACTGAATTGTTTAGAAAATGACAGGATTTTAACTCTTTAATTGCCAAATTCATAAAGGATGTCACTGATTTGGTGGAAAAAAACTGAAAAAATGACGTATTTTCAATATAAAAAGTAATTGTGGACTGAATTCTTTTAGCTTTTATCACAGTCTTGGACGTGTGAACGATTAGTAACAACATTGGCTTTGATGCATCATTACATTTTCATTTTTTTCTCCCTAATAAGCCATTTTTGCCCTATTGACTCCCATTATAATCACATTTGATGGTGCATGAATACACTGTCTTTGTTTTTGTTTACTCCATGTAGTTCTGAGAGCTGAGATGCATATTTAGATTGTCTCAGACACACCAAGGTAACTGCGTAAAGGTCACTCTCACACACAATTTGCTGTTATACTCCATATATAATCCCGAAACTAAGCTGTTTTTGCACAGACCTAAGGGTTAATATTGCCAACTGATGATCAACAGTGAGAATTCCCAATAGGGAAAACTAGCAACAATCAAAAATGCAAGATTATATGGTGTCATGGCTTTGCAATAAAAAATATGGTTATAATGGAAGACAAAAACAGCCACCAACAGTAAATTAGGGTGAAAAAAAGTGAAAACTAAACAAAATGTATCAGATTATTATTATTATTTATTATTATCTTTTTTTTTTTTTGCATAATCTGTTAATCAACCTCAGTCCTGACCAAAACTACTGAATTGTTTAGAAAATGACAGGATTTTGACTCCTTAATTCCCAAGTTCACAACTGATTTGGTGAAAAAGACACACAAAATGACGCATTTTCATTATGAAAATGACCACATTTGATGGATGTCTTTGTTTTTGTTTACTCCGTGTAGTTCTAAGCGCTGAGATGCATATTTAGATTTTCTCAGACACATCAAGGTAATTGCGTAAAGGTCACTCTCACACACTCACACACTTTAATTTGCTGTTAAACTCCATATAAAATCCAGAAACTAAACTATTTTTGCACAGACCTACGAGTTAATAGTGCCAACTGATGATCAACAGTATAAATGACAACTTTTACCTCTTCCCGAAAACCACCAACAATTAAAAATGCAAGATTATATGGTGTCATGGCTTTGTAATAAAAAAATGTAGTTATAATGGGAGGCAAAAACAGCCAACAAAGGTAAATTAGGGAGAAAAAATGAAAATTAATCAAAATGCATCAGATTTTTTTTTCTCAATTTTTTGACATAATCTGTTAATCAATCTCAGTCCTGATCAAAACTGCTCAATTTAGACTTTTTATTCAGTTTGTGGTCTCATTTTATCTGTAACACTGTAACCTATGACATCGACTTGCCTTTTACTACAAAGATGCCGTTTTCGCATGTAAGTACCATGGTAAAACGATGTAAACAGTAGGTCTCTGGCAGAAACGGTGACATAAACAAATGAATAACCATCCATAATTCAACACTATTGTGTCGGTGGACTAAATGTGCTTGATGGGATGTTTTTCTGTGGACTCTTACCTTTCAAAATAAACCGTGAGGCACCGCAATGAATGCGTGTGTGTGTTGTTATTACGATGATATGTACTCTAAGCGTTTTCTGCAAAAGCTACACAAAGTTAGCAAGTATATTCTTTATAAGCTTTCCATTTGAATAACAACTAGCTGCAATGGGTGCTTAAGGATTGTAGCTTTAAACTGACGTACAATTTTTCAAGATTACTCTTGTCCTTTTTGGTGTAATGTATTCATAAACACTGACATGTGGAAAAACAGCGCCCCAGTGCGTCCGCGTCGGGGCGCTGGCTAATTAAAGATGCCGGGAAGAGCGCGTGCACGTAAAAGCCTTTGAATATTTTTCCAGACACATTTAGCTGCTAGATGTTAGTCAGATAACGTTTATATGTTCTTTCTTAATGCCAACTTTGTAAATAATTATCGATAAGATGCTTATGATAAGCCGTTGTTTGTTTACCTTCAAGCTCTGCTTCCTGCATTTGCGTGACGCGTCGCGTATGCCCGTGAAGCAGCCCGTAAGCGCCAGCACACACACATATCATGTACATCTCGACATGCAAAAGTGTTCCTCTATATTTTCATCGAAGTTGTTCTTAATACTGATCCTTCCACAGAGTTTGTAATGTCGTCAAATGTTTACAAATACAAGCGCAGCCGTTTAGAGGTCGTTTCTGGTTAATGATGTCAGAATTTACTGCTATTTTGGAATGGATGTGTGAACGGTAGTTTCCGGAAAAATTCCGTAACGTCCTCTTTGAGTGAACAGAGCTTTATTGAACATACCGGTAAAGTCGTTCTGTAAATTTTCCGGATATATACCGGTATCACTGTGTGAAAGGGGCTAAAAACAGCCATCAACAGTAAATTAGGGAGTAAAAAAAGGAAATATAAATCAAAAACAATGCATCAAAGGAACTGTTGTTTCACATGTCTAAGACTTTGATAAAAGGTTAAAAAATCCAGTCCTCAATTACTTAAAGGGCACATAGTTGACCTCTTTTTTATAATTTAATATTAATATTCTGGTTCTTCTGAGTGTGCCAGTTTAGGTTCAGTTTAAAACACAATTCAGATTGTTTTATTATAATGTGTTAAAAAGTGTCATGTTGGGGGCGTGTCCACAGCTCGCTGATTTAGGGGTGTGTTGCTTCACATGTAAATTAGTTTCGGCTTCCAGCCAACATAACAAGGGGGCGTGGCCATGAGCTCACCCGCTCTGTGTTTGCAACAGAGTCTGACAGGCAGACTCAGAGAAGAAGGAGTGAGAGGATCAGCATTCAGCCGTACATGTACGACTCTGACACAGACCAAGCAGAGAGTACAAAATCATTTGTGTCTTTGTACAGTTTTACAGCCAACTGTGTGTTAGTTTCAAGTGCCGAGCTTGTACACAGAAACTAATAACCACACACACTGAATTAACTTTGACTGAGGCACCGGATGCGCCGCTCGAAGCCGCGACACGGCACACCAGACACTCTCTGTGGTGCGGCAGAAACATGAAGTGTCCCGAATCGTCGCGCCACGCGTTTTTGAATTCTAAACATAGGTTTCTGCAGCGGTCCGCGGCGCCCAGCCGTCGACTTGAGTGTACCCTGATAGAAACCGATGTTTAGAACTCTAAAACGCATGCTAGTTAAGATCACAGGGAGCTTCTGGGATCGAGAGAAATGCAAACGGCTGAAGTATAAGGTAGACTCAATGAGAAGTACACATGTTTGCAAACCTACCTAAAGATACAAGCAATAATTCCGATTAGAGCGATAATGTGGAGAATATTGATCTTGTGTTGAGCCCAATGAGCCTTGCATCTAAAAATAGAGCTAGCGTGTTCCTTTAGTGATATCGCTTCGACTCACGCTGAAAATGGCGGACGTGAATCAACAAACTGACGATATGATGACGCGCCTGTCAATCAATATTGGTGGGCGGGGGGACCGCTCTCCTACGTAAAGTTGCGGTCGATCTGAAAACCGCTCCAATTGGTCCACCGTTTTTTATGTTGTTAAATTGAAAAAAAAGCGCTGGGTGTGCTTATATCACCCCAATATGACGCTCTATACACCATACATGCACATATGGCTGTCCAAACAGCTTGAAAAGTAGATTTTTTACCATAGGTGCCCTTTAAAAAAAGTAATTTGGGTGTGTTTTCACCAAATCAGTGACGTCATTTATGAATTTGGCAATTAAAGAGTTAAAATCCTGTAATTTTCTAAACAATTTAGTAGTTTTGATCAGGACTGAGGTTGATTAACACATTTATGCAATATATATATATATATATATATATATATATATATATATATTTTTTTTTTATTTTTTATTTTTTTTTTACAGCAGTTAAATTTAGTGAATGTTTTCATCCCAAACATAACAAAAGGATAGTAAATCTGCCCAGAGTGTATAGTTGAGTTTTTTTTTATTCCAAAGCATTTTCTCAAAATATGTGTCAAAATAAGATTCGTCACCAAAAATCATTCTGCGAGCTGAAACACAAGAAAGGTTATGAACCAAATGAAGACTCAAAATCAGCCCGGAGTGGATGAAAATATCCCCAACAGCACACAAGGGTTAAGACATTGAACTTCTTTATCCAATAATTACCTTTTGATCTCATATTAGTTATCAGTAACTAAACTAAAGCACGGTACAGAAACAGAATCAATGTAACATTAATCCTAATTTCATAGGTTGAAAGTTGTTTTTAAACAATTTAATGTGAAATATATATATATATATATATATTTTTATATTCAGGGCTTTAATAAATAAAAATATGAAAACAAAACAAAAAGAAAAGTTAAATAACATACTTCATAGCTTTATTTTTTAGAATACTTTGATTACCTTGTTTTAAAAAAAAAATAAACGAGTGAATAGAAGAGAACCCAGTCCAGGAGACTCGAAACAAGCAGAATTGCTTGAGACGTGTTGGTTAATCTGGTGTCACACAGCGTCTTCAAGAAGTCCGTGTGTCTGCAGAGCCTATTGGAGGTCAGCAGTCTGCGAGTTTTACCACAGACAAAGCTGTTCTGTCTATAACGTGTCCTTAGGAGGAGGGGAGATGGCTAAACAAAGCATGCAAATTCAGTTTTGGAGTCAGCATGATAACCAGCATGTAGGTGTTAGAAACCGGCCCAGCTACTGACCACACAAGTTAATCAACAGAAGGGTTTCTGTAGCCTGAAAATATCACCCAAAGACAAAGGCAGAGTCGTTTAAAGCATGTGCATCGCTTTGTCTTAGCCTGTAGTCAGAAAGACAAAGGTTAATGTCTCTCATGGCTGGGCTGTTAATGAAATGATATAATCAAAAAACCAAAGAATATACCTTTTCAGTCATATGTAGATTATTGTTCATGTGAAATTAGATTATTTACATTTATATTTCCACACCTAATAACACACTGATGGAAAAAATACACTGACTACAGGAAAACAGCTGTATTAGAAAGAGCATATCCTATTGTTAAGGCCTGGAACACCTTTTGAACAGCAAATATACCTGTAATTACAGAATCAAATGGTGTGTCATTTTTATTTCCTGATCTGAGCAGAGGTCTTAAAGGATCTAAGCTTCTCGCTGACAGCACTAGAGAGAGAAAACGCATGACATATAATGCGAGAGAGAAAAAGGCATATCGTCTCCAGGGTTTGTCTTGGAAACCTAGCAACCGGTCGCCCGCGGCGCTTTCGCATAACTAACCAGATGCCAAAGAGTAGCGGAGTGACTGGAGCTTAAGACGGAAACCATTCACACACATGATGGGTCACGGTACATTTGTGATCGTCGGATGTTTAATAAACATACCGAATCGCTGTCATTCCAGAATAAGATTGTACGGCTGTTTGAATTGAATATTGAATATCTTTTAAGGATTAAGGAGCAGCTCCTGATCAAATTTAGAGCACACATTAGATAACAGCAGTTAAAAAAGAAGGTATTGTGCAAATTCATAGCGCTGTGTCGCTTGCCCTAGTTTACCCGTGGAGTGTTTTGTTTTTGATGATGAATTTTCAGCGCAGAACTTGCGCGGTATATGCGATTAAGGTAAATGACTGTATTCGCGTTTGCGTGCCACACGTTCTGCTGCATGCTATGATAATTCACCTATATTCATGCATTTGCATTTGCTTTGCATCTTATGCGAATATTTAATTCCGAATTTGATGTGAACACATATTTAAAGCCTTTATGTGCATTATTTAAAGGGCACCTATGGTAAAAAATCTACTTTTCAAGCTGTTTGGACAGACATATGTGCATGTATGGTGTATAGAGCGTCATATTGGGGTGATATAAACACACCCAGTGCTTTTTTTTCAATTTAACAACATAAAAAACGGTGGACCAATTGGAGCGGTTTTCAAATCGACCGCTACCTGACATAGGAGAGCGGTCCCCCCGCCCACCAATATTGATTGACAGGCGCGTCATCATATCCTCAGTTTGTTGATTCACGTCCGCCATTTTCAGCGTGAGTCGAAGCGATATCACTAAAGGAACACGCTAGCTCTATTTTTAGATGCAAGGCTCATTGGGCTCAACACAAGATCAATATTCTCCACATTATCACTCTAATCAGAATTATTGGTTGTATCTTTAGGTAGGTTTGCAAACATGTGTACTTCTCATTGAGTCTACCTTATACTTCAGCCGTTTGCATTTCTCGCGATCCCAGAAGCTCCCTGTGATCTTAACTAGCCTGCGTTTTAGATCTCTAAACATAGGTTTCTATCAGGGTACACTCAAGTCGATGGCTGGGCGCCGTGGACCGCTGCAGAAACCTGTTTAGAATTCAAAAATGCGTGGCGCGACGATTCGGGACACTTCATGTTTCTGCCGCGCCACAGAGAGTGTCTGGTGTGCCGTGTCGCGGCTTCGAGCGGCACATCCGGTGCCTCAGTCAAAGTTAATTCAGTGTGCGTGGTTATTAGTTTCTGTGTACAAGCTCGGCACTTGAAACTAACACACAGTTGGCTGTAAAACTGTACAAAGACACGTATGATTTTGTACTTTCTGCTTGGTCTGTGTCAGAGTCGTACATGTACGACTGAATGGTGATCCTCTCTCTCTCCTCCGTCTGCCTGTCTGTTGCAAACGCAGAGAGGGTGAGCTCATGGCCCCGCCCCCTTGTTACGTTGGCGGGAAGCCGAAACTAATTTACATGTGAAGCAACACACCCATAAATCAGCGAACTGTGGACACGCCCCTAACATG
Organism: Danio aesculapii; assembly: GCF_903798145.1. Lineage (NCBI taxonomy): Eukaryota > Metazoa > Chordata > Actinopteri > Cypriniformes > Danionidae > Danio > Danio aesculapii. Next base: position 283,960 of record NC_079438.1, on the reverse strand, counting down.
ACACTTTTTAACACATTATAATTAAACAATCTGAATTGTGTTTTAAACTGAACCTAAACTGGCACACTCAGAAGAGCCATAATATTAATATTAAATCATAAAAAAGAGGTCAACTATGTGCCCTTTAATGCTAACAAACAAACATAAAACATTCACTCATTCACACACACAAGACACTTGATTTTTACTTATAAAATATTTTCTATATTCTATACACAGGCATAGCACAAAACAACTTAATGGTGTCTATTATTATTGGCGTGTTCAGTTTGCTTGGTCGTTCACTTCGTAAAGTGGTGTGTTTTGTTATGCTGAGTGCTCGGGTTCCAGTGTGTTGAAGCAAAGATTACACATAAGACATGAAAACCATGTAAAATCTACCAGGTAATGGTTGTCGCAGTGCACTTTTTTCTTATATTTGCTTTTGAAAACAATACTGGTTGGGTTTAGGGAAAAGTTTAGTCTATACGTCAAGCTCCGCCTTCTCATGAATGTGTTCAAGAAGGATGTGTATCTGAGTTGTACAACAAAAGTAACGTATTTAAGATTCGCAAAATTGTAGACAGCACCCTCTAGTGGCTTTGTCATCTAAAACGTGCAACAAAACGCACCCGGGGCTACGTATTTTATATATACGGCTGAAGTCAGAATTATTCGCCCCCCTTTGAATTTTTGTTTCTTTTTTAAATATTTCCCAAATGATGTTGAACAGATTCAGGAAATGTTCACAGTATGTTTGATAATATTTTTTCTTTTGGAGAAAGTCTTATTTGTTTTATTTCAGCTAGAATAAAAGCAGTTTTTAATTTTTTAAACACCATTTTCAGGTCAATATTATTAGCCCCTTTAAGCTATATATTTTTCGATAGTCTACAGAACAAACCATCGTTATACAATAACTTACCTAATTACCCTAACCTGCCTAGTTACCCTAATTAATCTAGTTCAGCCTTTAAATGTCACTTTAAGCTGTATAGAAGTGTCTTGAAGAATATCTAGTCTAATATTATTTACTGTCATCATGACAAAGAGAAAATAAATCAGTTATTAGAGATGAGTTATTAACACTATTATGATTAGAAATGTGTTGGAGAAATCTGCTCTCCGTTAAACAGAAATTGGGGAAAAAATAAACAGGGGGGCTAATAATTCTGACTTCAGCTGTATGTATATATATAAATATATATATATATATATATATATATATATATATATATATATATATATATATATATATATATATATATATATATATATATATATATATATATAGCAATATTTGTCAACTCAGATACAATAATAATATATAATAATTAATAAATTAAAACTTTTAAGGCTAAGTGCTAAGGCAGTAATGAAATCATTACAAGAAGCACATGAAACAGATATCAGACTGTCTAACACAGGGGTAGGGAAGCTATGGCTCGGGAGCCACATGAGGCTCTTTGACCAAAACTCTCCGGTTTGTGGCTCTCCGGCTGTTTTTCTTCAATAATATTTCAGATTTTTTTTTTAATAGAACTGTTCCTAGAAATCAGTTTCCTATTGAAAATACTATTACAATCCCCTTTATATTGTATTTTCTACAGCTAAATGAATAAGAACTCGGTTTACAATAAAAGGACGTTTCAACCGATGCGCATGTTCAACTTGAACCACTACAACAATAAAGGGCGAGTTATATTTCTTACATTTCTATGGTACATTTGCAACCCAGGCTCATTCTGAGAACGTAGTCTCGTGGATGTTTCTGGAGGCCGCGAAATACGTGCCGGGAGGTACGTATTTTTGCAGTTTTTGTTTTCGCGAATCCGCGAGAGGCCGCTGTACGCGCTTTTTCCCACGCCGTTCTCGCGTAAACCCGCTAGAGGCCGCTGTCGAACGACCTTCCGCCTGTCTGCCTGGATGACAGAATGATTGACCGTGCGACCGGCCAATCGGCTGACCCACCCTCCTCCGTCCCTAAACCCAACCAACGACGATTCACAAAAGCCGTCCAGAAAAAGAAAAGCCCTCGTCTAATTTTTACCACGTTTTCGGATTTTGACCACATTCTCACACTGTGACGAACTTGTTCGCTTCATTTTTTGGATTTTGTTTTTGTTTTCTTACCTGATTTCTGGAACCGCTCTTCCCCGGACTCGAACCCGGTTGTCGTCGTCGTGGTCAGCCCTTCTCTGCGCCGAGTCCGCCAAAGTACACGAAGAGCTAACCGGACAAACTGGTTGCAGCGGGAAAGCCCTCCACACGTAGGCGAGAGGCCGGCCGGTAAGCGCCGAAAGGAACGGCGTCACACTGCCCCGCAGCGTTCGCTTAAAAAAATTAAATGCAGCCAAACGTACCCCCGGCTACGTATTTCGCGGTCTACAGAAACGTCCACGGGACTACGTTCTCAGAATGAGCCTGGGTTGCACATTTGTATGGTAATTTACATTTCTATTGTAACCTCACACACGTAAATTCAACCATTCATGAGTGGCGATGTCAAAAAGGAAAACAAATCAGTGTAATGTCCTTTCTTCATACATTATGATGCGTCATACTTGTTTATTTTTGTTTATAAATAAATAAAGGTTAAAAGTGTTATATACACACACCCCATATGGCTCTTTACAAAACGCATTTGATAAATAAAATCTGAAATGGCTCCTGGAAAATGATTCCTGAGCCCTGGACTAATGGTGCATTCGTCTTGGTGCTTCTTTGCGGCTGGGATGTTTATTAAGAACAGGTTATGCTCTTTATTGAGCTGCCTCGTAATCACACACTAGTCGACTCATTCAGCAAATAAGCGTGAGCACATGCTTGATTACAGACTGACAGACGTTGATTTCTGTAGTTCCTAATGTGCTTTTTTCGTCTTTGATTTGAGTCGATTTCTGATGGAGATTCGAGGTGGGATTTCTTCTCTGGCAGCCTTATGGATTACGGCTTTCTTTAGTGATTGTTTGGTCAGCTGGTGCCTTCTTTCGGTCATGACATTGAACGGATAGCTCAATCATCAGGGGGTCTTAAAAAGTCTTAAACGACTTCAATTAATAAAAACAAAGTGTCATTTTAGGCCTTACGAAGTCTTAAATTCACTGAAATATTGTATTGTAGGTGTTAAATCTTCTTGTAGGGGTCTTCTTTTTCTTATGTCCATGTGAGCCTACCCAATCCGGACAGCATCCATCCAATCATCAAGCATCTATTTGAATAGTTTGTGAATAATTCATAATTAAATACATAAACTTTTATTTATTAGCTGTATTTACCAACATGATTAGATTATCGTTCTTACAATAATATTTGTTAGACAACCTTCTCCATGTATTTATAGCTACCTGGTGAGGACACTGATCTGGACGTACAGTTAGTTTACTATAGTTTATAACTTGTCAATTGCAGTATTTCTACAAGAAAACGTATGCTGGAGAAAATGTGCATGTATGCAGCTAGAGTTTGCTTGTTTTAAGACGTAACGTAAAATATGTGGCTAAGAAATAACTGAATTTGATCGATGTTTTGTTGGGTTTATTTGTAATAAAGGCTCTTTGAAATTTAGATGTTCTCTTTCTGTCATATACAGTGTTGTGAAAAAGCTTTTGCCCCCTTACTGGTTTCTTAGATGTTTTCTTTCTGTCATATACAGTGTTGTGAAAAAGTTTTTGCCCCCCCCCCCCCCTTACTGGTGTCTTAGATGTTCTCTTTCTGTCATATACAGTGTTGTGAAAAAGTTTTTGCCCCCTTACTGGTTTCTTAGATGTTCTCTTTCTGACATATACAGTGTTGTGAAAAAGCTTTTGCCCCCTTACTGGTTTCTTAGATGTTCTCTTTCTGACATATACAGTGTTGTGAAAAAGCTTTTGCCCCCTTACTGGTTTCTTAGATGTTTTCTTTCTGTCATATACAGTGTTGTGAAAAAGTTTTTGCCCCCCCCCCCCTTACTGGTTTCTTAGATGTTCTCTTTCTGTCATATACAGTGTTGTGAAAAAGTTTTTGCCCCCTTACTGGTTTCTTAGATGTTCTATTTCTGCCATATCCAGTGTTGTGAAAAAGTTTTTGCCCCCCCCCCCCTTTACTGGTTTCGTATCTTGACGTGATGTCTAGTTTTTGAGGATCTTTTGGTCTACTTCACTTTTTCACTTTTAAGTGAGTTCTTGATTGCGAACAGGAGTGGCAGTAATGGCTGGGTGTGGCTAGAGAAATCGAACTCAGGTGTGATTAAATCAGAGTTATGTTTTAAGGGGGTCTTTGTAGTTTTGGATTTTGTTTTCCCTTAATAATAACTTTCAAAACTGCATGGCATGTTTACTCGTGTTATCTTTGACTAATATTTAAACATGTTTGATGATCTGAAACATTAAAGTGTGGCAAACATGCCAAAAAAATGAGAATCAGTAAGGGGGCAAACACTTTTTCACACCACTGTATACCTAACATTACTTCAGTAAAGATACAAACCTGCAGTCTTTGTTTCCTTTCACAACATCTACATGCTTTTCAGTTTTATAGCTACTAATATTTGCATAAATTTAGCATGTGATACATAGCTGTTTGTTTTTCTTACTATTTTAGGTGTCATTCCTCAAAATTCAACACTGTAGCATAACATAAGCCATAAACCCGAACTTCAAGTGCTCTGAAAATTCTCTAAAACCATGCTGTGTTTGTTAAGTGTTGGTTTTATTTACAGTAAGGAGCTCCTGTAGCAGTAATCGATGTGTAAAATGACCTTCACTTAAAGAAGCCACACTAGTCAAGAGGTAACACTGTAATCGCTCTTGAAGACAGTGAAGAAAAGAGGTGTTTTTTGACAGCAATTCAGCGTAATTGGGATTCCTTGACGGTGAGGATCAAAAGGGAAAAGAATTACCTTCTCATTATAAAAATTTCCACATGTAGCCGTGACCCTTCTGCACATCTCGACGCTTCAGTGAATGTGTCTACCCTCGATATTAGCAGAGAGTAAACCCAACTCGCCATGTGGCTTCCACAGAGATCAAGAGGAGATTTCTGTCAGGATGACCGTGAACTCAAGAGCGTAACGTAGGTGTAGAGAAAACTCAAGTGCTTGATCACAGCCCGTCTTCAAATTGGCAAAGCTTCAATGCTAATTACTATTATCTATACTGAAGTCACATAGCTTGAAATATACGAGTAATAATTACATTTCCATATTAGATTTTTATATTTGCTTCGGGTGTCCATGCATAAGTGTCAAATCTTGAATTATTTTTAGACTTAAAGGGGACCTACTATGCAAAAGTCACCTTTATAAGGGGTGTAACACAGGTGTACGGCAACAATCTGTGAATATCACCAGCTTTTAAATGGTCAAAATTGATTAATTGTATTTTTTATAATCAGGCTTGATTAAAATAGTCTGCAGAAACACTTCGGTTGACATTCTCCCGCTGTACGTGTCATCAGAGAGGGAAAGCCCCGCCCACTTGTGCCCATCTCTCCCTCATTAGCATAGGACATTAGTCTAGTTTTTGAATCTGACACTATGCTGACACGCAGGCATTTGTAGCTCCGCCCTCTTTTCAAATGAGCTCGATCTCATTTGAATTTAAAGCGACGGTCACCAAAACAGCACGATTAGCATCAAATGACACGAAACGAAAAAATCACGCAACATGAAGAGAAACGTTTTGGTTGGGAATTTCATGCATTTGAAAAATACGTTTTTAAGAATATATTTCACTAAATTCAACAGTGTTTCACACACAGTATGCGTGAATATATTGCGCATCCGAATGGGTAGTAGCTAGTTCCATAGAATTTATGTTCAATTAAATTATCTTGTCAGAAAATTACTTGAAATGTCAATGTTTTTAGATGGCCCAAACTTGATTGTGGAGTATAATGTTGGCTGTGTTTATTAGTTTAGCATTAGCTACTTTTAACATTGGCTGAATTTGAAAAGAACCCTAAAAGGGCTAGTTCACCCAAATCATCATTTAAAAATGCTGTGTTTCTGTAACACGTGGATGACAGACAACGTTAGGATCCAAGTGCAGGTGTATTCGATAGTCAGGCAAGCAAGGGTCAACAGGTGCAAACAGATGAATAAAGGCAAATCCAGAATCGTAGTCACTATAACAGGCGAGAGGTCGGAAGGCAGGCAGTGAACATGGACAAACAGACAAACTTGGCAAGGGTCAAAACACGGAGAAACAAGACTAAGGAAAACGCGTTGAATTGTCCCTTTACAGGTAAACAAGGCTCGGCAAGGAAGTGAGTGTGTGTGCTGCTAAAGTAGTGTGTGTGATTAGTCCAGAAGCAGCATCAGCTGTGGGAGTCCAATCAGTGGAGACTTGGAGCAGGTGTGTGTGTGTGTGGCATGACTGAATTTGTAGTTCATAAGTTGTAGTCCATGTGAAAGTGAGTTCTTACCAGCGACCTCTGGTGGTTAGAGATCGCTGGTAATCATGACAGTTTCACCCAATAAATTTGGGAACATGAAGGAATTAAGTTAATTTATTAGTTTTAACAAATGTAAGTGGATTGAACATAAAATAATTAAGTTGTCCCCCCCCCAAAAAAACTCATCAATTGTGTTGTTACGTTTAAAATAAGTAGTTTAAACAAACAGAAAACGTCCGTTTTGCGTGTCCTTTATTTTGTTCTGACCTGAGCTTCCAGCCTGATCTCACGAGAAAACGTAAGTATTTTACGTTGTGTCAATTCGTATGAGTTCAGTCGTACGAAATTGTACGATTTTAAAAAGGAGGTGTGGCACCTAAACCCAACCGTCATTGGGGGATGAGCAAATCGTACTAAATCGTACGAATTAGATTGTACGAATTCATACGAATTAGCCACTAAATCACAAAGTTACGAATTGCCGCGAGATTGTGTCGGAGTTTTTTAATTCACAAAGAGAGATATATTTGTGAATGACAGAACGAAGCAGCTTTGTCTTCCATAGTATTTGTTGTTGTAGTGAATGTCACTAGCTATGCTTCCTTCCACTTATTTGTATGCGCATTTTGGAATATCGCATAAAAAATCCTTAATGGAAATGCCAAGATGCGCATAAACAAACAGATAAATGCTTTATCCGATAAGAAAAAATGCGCATAAACTACAACACAAACACATTTACTGAATAAATTCCAGCATGCGCATCAAAAAAGGTCATGTGATTTTGTTTAACAGATCATGTGATATCAAAAACAGGCATTGATTGGCAAACCAGCATTGTAAAACATCTGAAATGTTGTTTTGGTCTTTCTAAAATCCCTCAGCTGAAGTCTGTCGTCAAAGCGCTTCAGTATTATTACCTTTCTTTTTGATATTTGGCGCCAGTTCTTTATTCAAATTTACTATAATGTAAATCTAATTAGCAAACAATGCTAATAATCAGATATTTATTGGTTTGTTTAGATATATTTCTCTTTTGTACAGTGGCTGAGAAAGCTCAAATCTGCTGCAAGTTAGAAAACTCATTCATTCATTTATTTTACTTCAGCCTAGTATCTATTTCAGGTCACCACAGTGGAATGAACCGCCAACTATTACAGCATATGTTTTACGCAATGGATGCCCTTCCAGCTGCAGCCCAGTTAATTTAACCCAGTTAACTTAATTGTGCAAATTGTCCGATTATTAGGGTTAAAAGTATACAAACAACAAGGAACTGCATGATCAGGATGTTAAAATAAACAAAAAACTCAACTACGCTGACTCTAAACAGGAAGCAGCTGCATGCGTCCCCCTAATAATGCGGGATCAGCCGCAAGCAATCATAAGCACTCTCGAAATTAACTCAAAAGTCAATTCCAAATGATAAAATCAGCTGATATTCTGATACTTAGAAAAATTAATTGTCCGTCGTAATCATGCTTACGTTTGTTGGCACGCCATCATTCCCACTGACAAAAAGTTTGACCTATTTCACCGAACACTATAGTGGTTGCTAGAAGGGATACAGCTCCTGCCAGAGATTGACGAGAATAATTTATCATTAATTTATTAATTTACCCATTTAATTGCGATTTATTTCTCTCGTTTGTCACAGGGGCATGAATAAAATGTTGCGGAATTAAGTGAAACTGTGGTTGAACTTGTCGAAACCGTTGTAAATGTAGTCATGGATGAAGACGTTTTGTTTGATTTTCGTAAAACTTCCAGTAAAAAACTACCAATTACCACCACCAGCCACATATACAACCCAGGCTCATTCCGAAAACATAGTCCCGATGACGTTTCTGGAGACCGGGAATTATGTAGCCGGAGGTACGTATAGCTGCATTTCGTTTTTTAAGCGAACGCTGCGGGGCGGTATGACGCCGTTCCTTTTAGCGCTCGCCGGCTGACCGCTTACCTTCGTGTGGAGGGCTTTCCCGCCGAAACCAGTTTGTCCTGTTAGCTCTTCTTGTGCGTCAGCGGACCGGGTTCGAGTCCGGGGAAGAGCGGTTCCAAAAATCAGGTAAGACTAAAACAGAATCCAAGAAATAAAGCGAAGAGGTTTATAACAGGGTGAGAATGTGGTAAAATCCGAAAACGTGGTAAAAATAATAATAAATCGGACGAGGGATTTTCTTTTTCCGGACGGCTTTTGTAAATCGTTGGTTGGGTTTAGGGCGGGCGGGTCCATCAGTAAAATTGGTTGGGTTCGGAGGAGGAGGAGGGTGGGTCGGCCAACCGATTGGCCGGTCGCCAAGTCAATCATTCAGTCAGTCGGACAGACAGACGTTCGTTCGACAGCGGCCTCTACTGGGTTCACGCGAGAACAGCGCAGGCGCGAACGGCACTCGCAGGAGACGTCCGAGAAGCCAAAAAGGCGCACACAGCGGCCTCTCGCGGATTCGCGAAAACTAAAAACTGCAAAAATATGTACCTCCCGGGACGTATTTCACGGTCTCCAAAAACGTCCTCGGGACTACGTTTTCAGAATGAGCCTGGGTTGCACATATAGCATCATTGCCATGACAACAACTCTAATGTGTAAGTTATGAATACTTATAATAAACAGATCAACAATGCAAACAATTAGACATGCATATCCTCTTAACCCTCCTGCTGTCCTAGAATTCGTTACACATTGGAGCAATTCCCCACGTTCGTTTTAAAAAAAATCTCCTTCCATTATTGAAAATCCCACTATGATGCTTGTTAAGGGCACTCAGAACCACTAGGGGGCGATAATGACACTTCTATGCTGGGTTCGCACCAAATGGGGAAGTATTTTCACCATATAAGTCAATGCAAATGTGAGAACAAAGGCAGATTACCATCATGTAGTGCGAACAATGCGAAATACGACACGCATTTGCCATGAACGTGTGGAATTTGTCCACGTTTGGCGTGAACCCAGCCATGTTGGCCAATCAGAAAGGAGAAAAACGCACACTGACATAACCTCCAGTGCACCCAAAAACCCAGAAAATCTTCACTATGGACCGAGTGTTTAGCAAGTTTCGGTTTCAGTCGAAAATTTGAAGTTGAATTTCATGTCGACGTTTGAATTCAATCCTCAAATCCATTTTACATTAATAAACGACCTCATCTTCATCACAAACTCTGAACGTCTTGGTTTTCCCTCATCAGTGTGGAGTTTTTCATCAACGTTCAATCAGATTTTGACCCGTAAAACCAACAGAAGGGTTAAAGAGGAGACGGATGTCTCTCCTAAACCCAATGCAATCACATTACAAGAGCGCGCGGATGTTTCAGCGCTTTCCTTTGGAAGTAAGGATCGCATGTCTGAGCGAATGAAGTTAGCGCCTCATTAAAAGTGTTTTTTCCCTCTGTTCAGTCCCGTTCCGAGAGCTTCATGAATTTGAGTTTGGAGAGGTAATCAAATGAGCGTCTCTGGAGAACATCCAGTCGTCCTCTGACAATAATATCAAGCAAACACAGGACCGCTTCACTCCCAGCAGGCCTTTATCTGTGAGCGTATACGGCCTTTAGGGAATACTAAAACCTGAAATGGACATTCTGTAATCATTTTTCTGTCCTCATATCAACACCAGTGCAGATATTTTTCACATATTGTCTCTCTGTGTTCACTGTGAATGTTGGTAATTCTATTAGAAATAAAAGATGAACGTACTAATAAATAAATAAATAAAGTTCCACAGATGAACATGTTAACTTCATACTTTTGAGAGATAATAATTTGGTTTAAAACATTTTGTTTACACTTTGCTGTAGTTGGAAGAGAGGAATGGCAAAATTATTTGTTTATTTTATTATTGTAGTATTAGAAAATCTCTTGGTCTCTTGGTTTTTTTTATATAAAATATATTTTAAGCTCCATACATCTCTGCAATGACTCAAATCACTGATTAATAAAGTCATCTGGAATGGCAAAGAAAGCCTTCTTGCAGGACTCCCAGAGTTCATCAAGAGTCTTTGTGTTCATCTTCAACGCCTCCTCCTTCATCTGCTCAATAATGTTCATTTCTAGTGACTGGGCTGGCCAATCCTGGAGCACCTTGACCAGCTTTCAGGAGCTTTGATGTGGAGGCTGAAGTATGAGGAGCGCTATCCTGCTGGAGAATTGTCCCTCTCCTGTGGTTTGTAATGTAATGGGCAGCGCACTTGTCTTGATACCTCAGGCTGTTGATGTTGATCATCCACTCTGCAGATCTCTCAAACCATGATTTCTCCTTCACCAAACTTGACTGATTTCTTGAGAATCTTGGGTCCAGTAGGTC
>NC_079438.1:240805-268305 GCF_903798145.1 Danio aesculapii | reverse complement strand
GTTATTTTTTACGGTAAATTTCTATAACTTAACGTCCGATATTTTTTACGGTAAATTTCTATAATTTAATGTCCGTTATTTTACGGTAAATTTCTATAATTTTAACGTCCGTTATTTTATGGTAAATTTCTATAATTTAATGTCCATTATTTTATGGTAAATTTGTGTAATTTAATGTCCGTTATTTCATGATAAATTTCTATAATTTAATGTCCGTTATTTTACGATAAATTTCTATACTTTAATGTCCGTTATTTTATGGTAAATTTCTATAATTTAATGTCCGTTATTTTATGGTAAATTTGTGTAATTTAATGTCCGTTATTTTATGATAAATTTCTATAACTTAACGTCCGTTATTTTTTACGGTAAATTTCTATAATTTAATGTCTGTTATTTTACGGTAAATTTCTATAATTTTAACGTCCGTTATTTTATGGTAAATTTCTATAATTTAATGTCCATTATTTTATGGTAAATTTGTGTAATCTAATGTCCGTTATTTCATGATAAATTTCTATAATTTAATGTCCGTTATTTCATGATAAATTTCTATAATTTAATGTCCGTTATTTTACGGTAAATTTCTGTAATTTAATGTTCGTTATTTTACGATAAATTTCTATACTTTAATGTCCGTTATTTTACGGTAAATTTCTATAATTTAATGTCCGTTATTTTATGGTAAATTTGTGTAATTTAATGTCCGTTATTTTATGATAAATTTCTATAACTTAACGTCCGTTATTTTACGGTAAATTTCTGTAATTTAATGTTCGTTATTTTACGCTAAATTTCTATACTTTAATGTCCGTTATTTTATGGTAAATTTCTATAATTTAATGTCCGTTATTTTATGGTAAATTTGTGTAATTTAATGTCCATTATTTTATGGTAAATTTCTATAATTTAATGTCCGTTATTTTACGATACATTTCTATACTTTAATGTCCGTTATTTTATGGTAAATTTCTATAACTTAATGTCCGTTATTTTATGGTAAATTTGTGTAATTTAATGTCCATTATTTTATGGTAAATTTCTATAATTTAATGTCCGTTATTTTACGGTAAATTTCTGTAATTTAATGTCCGTTATTTTACGATACATTTCTATACTTTAATGTCCATTATTTTATGGTAAATTTCTGTAATTTAATGTCCGTTATTTTACGGTAAATTTCTGTAATTTAATGTCCGTTATTTTACGATACATTTCTATACTTTAATGTCCGTTATTTTACGGTAAATTTCTATAATTTAATGTCCGTTATTTTACGATACATTTCTATACTTTAATGTCCGTTATTTTACGGTAAATTTCTATAATTTAATGTCCGTTATTTTATGGTAAATTTGTGTAATTTAATGTCCATTATTTTATGGTAAATTTCTATAATTTAATGTCCGTTATTTTACGGTAAATTTCTGTAATTTAATGTCCGTTATTTTACGATACATTTCTATACTTTAATGTCCGTTATTTTACGGTAAATTTCTATAATTTAATGTCCGTTATTTTATGGTAAATTTGTGTAATTTAATGTCCATTATTTTATGGTAAATTTCTATAATTTAATGTCCGTTATTTTACGATACATTTCTATACTTTAATGTCCATTATTTTATGGTAAATTTCTATAATTTAATGTCCGTTATTTTACGATACATTTCTATACTTTAATGTCCATTATTTTATGGTAAATTTCTATAATTTAATGTCCATTATTTCATGATAAATTTCTATAATTTAATGTCCATTATTTTACGGTAAATTTCTGTAATTTAATGTCCGTTATTTTACGATACATTTCTATACTTTAATGTCCGTTATTTTACGATACATTTCTATACTTTAATGTCCATTATTTTATGGTAAATTTGTGTAATTTAATGTCCATTATTTTATGGTAAATTTCTGTAATTTAATGTCCGTTATTTTACGATACATTTCTATACTTTAATGTCCATTATTTTATGGTAAATTTGTGTAATTTAATGTCCATTATTTTATGGTAAATTTCTGTAATTTAATGTCCGTTATTTTACGATACATTTCTATACTTTAATGTCCATTATTTTATGGTAAATTTGTGTAATTTAATGTCCATTATTTCATGATAAATTTCTATACTTTAATGTCCATTATTTCATGATAAATTTCTATAATTTAATGTCCATTATTTTACGGTAAATTTCTGTAATTTAATGTCCGTTATTTTACGATACATTTCTATACTTTAATGTCCGTTATTTTATGGTAAATTTCTATAATTTAATGTCCGTTATTTTATGGTAAATTTGTGTAATTTAATGTCCGTTATTTTACGATAAATTTCTATACTTTAATGTCCGTTATTTTATGGTAAATTTGTGTAATCTAATGTCCGTTATTTCATGATAAATTTCTATACTTTAATGTCCGTTATTTTATGGTAAATTTCTATAATTTAATGTCCATTATTTTACGGTAAATTTCTGTAATTTAATGTCCGTTATTTTACGATACATTTCTATACTTTAATGTCCGTTATTTTATGGTAAATTTCTATAATTTAATGTCCATTATTTCATGATAAATTTCTATAACTTAATGTCCGTTATTTTATGGTAAATTTCTATAATTTAATGTCCATTATTTTACGGTAAATTTCTGTAATTTATTAGCTGTTATTTTACAATAAATTTCTATAATATAATGTCCGTTATTTTACGATAAATTTCTATAATATAATGTCCGTTATTTTACGGTATATTTCTGTAATTTAACGGCCGTTATTTTACTCTTTTGCCACCCCAGCTGCCTGAAATAAAACATAAAATTACAGATTTTTCATACCGTTTACTATTTTGCAGTTTAGTTTCAATAGTAGGAATAATTTAATAACAGCAAAGTGGAACAAATATTCAAATAATATTTCCAACAAAAAAAATAAAAAATCAATCAGTACACACATTTTCCCTACGCAGAAGCCCAAACTGATTCAAAATCCACTAGTTGTTTATTCACATTAGCTGAACTTGAATAGAAACCCTACTAAAGTGTGTTTTCCACTTCGTGCTCTCTCGTCTTCCCTTCTCCTCATGCGCTCAACTATTTCTCGAGCGTCATAAACAATCTGGGAGTGTGTGCTGTTGCTAGGCGACCGCTCATGGCAGAACGACAAGTGTTTATGGAAGGGAGAGAGAAAAGCGTGTGTTTACGGATTCTCAGCTGTCATTCTGGAGGATGACAGGTCATGACAGATGGACCCCGAAATGACATTCTCCATCAATCAAACACCTTCATTCCCATCCTTCTGTCGCTGTACATTAGTCTCTCCAGAACAGGTTTAGACAGGCAACGTGGTGGTTGGAATTTACAGGTACACTCTCATACACATCGATGAAAATATACTGCTGGTCAGTATGGTGAAAACATTAACTAAACTACTTTTACAGTTGGTTGATTACATAAAGAATTGCAAAAGTTAAGTTTTCTAAAATGTTATGTTTAATTATGCAAATGACGAGTTGATTTCATTAAACATTTCCTAATTTGAATACATTTCCAGCACAAAAATGTTATAATATTTTATTAAATTTATCAATAATAATAATATTTATTAAATAATAATAATAATAATAATATATTTTTATATAATAATTTATTTTATATACACTGGCCACTTTATTAGGTACGCCTTTTGCCTTCAGAACTGCCTTAATCCTTTGTGGCAGAGAATATAATGGAGTAATGGCAATCAGTTAAACTTACCATATTGAAAAAAAAAAACAGCCCCCCAAAAAATCTAACTAATAAATCCCACATGAGAAACCCTTAAAAGTGTATTTAGCATGTTTTCTTTACATCAGACAGATTGAAATAAATAAATACAAAGCCGAGAAGTCTCAAAACTGACAGGTGTATGAAAACGCAGTGTTTTTGTCTGATGTGCTGTTCGCTATTTACCCACAGTCCCCCTGTTCTTCAATCGTTTGCGCGCTGTCAGATGTCAATCCCTTGTACACAGGCCGTCTTGTTGTGGGAAGTGTTGTCTGTCAAGCTTAACCTCTGCGAGAAGCTTTTGTCAATACCGCTCATGGAGCAAATGTCTTGGGGGCCGCGTGCCGATTTTATGCCAGTCGAAAATATCGATTCAGCTCAGACGAAGCACACAGCCCAATCTTAAAGAATGACTGTTAATGGATGATTTTTGCCGTAATAACACTGTGGTTACAGCAGAGGATCACTTTGTTTTCATTTTTTTACTGTCCTATATTATGTGTCATGGTCCTATGTTATTATTTCCTGTGTCATGGTCCCATGTTATTATATTATTTTCAATTATTCGACTGAACCAGTAGAATAACCCAAAATATGAGCTGAAAGAAATGGGTCAAGCATATCGGACATAGAAAGCACTGCACTATACAACCAATTCATTTCATTATACAACACTCTAAAAAATGCTGGGTTGTCATAACCCAATGTTGGGTAAAATATTGACAAACCCATTTTGGGTTTAAGGTTCTTTTTTGTAAGATTTAAATGACATTTTTCAACCCAATTTAATTGAATGTCTATTTATATAGCACATTTTATCTTGTATCCAGCTATTGGTGGAGTGGAGAGACTGTTATGATTGGGAGACCATGGTGGGTAAGGGCCAATGGAGGGAATTTGGCCAGGACACTGTTACACTATTACTCTTTGACGAGAAGTGCCATGGGATTTTTAATGACCACAGAGTCAGGATGAGTCAGGACCTCAGTTTAACGTCTCATCCGAAAGACGGCGCTCACTGACAGTATAGTGTCCCCTTCACTATACTGGGGCATTAGGACTCACACAGACCGCAGGTTGAGCGCCCCCTCCTGGCCTCACTAACACCACTTCCAACAGCAACCTAATTTTCCCATGTGGTCTTCCATCCAGGTACTGACCAGGCTCAGCCCTGCTTAGTTTCAATGAGTAACCGCTCTTGGGCCCGATAGTTGGGTTTGTACATATTTGACAACAACCCAGCATTTTTTACAGTGTATGCAAAGGCCATTTTTCTGTGTCAAATAATGTGTGGACAGGATATTTCTATGTAGTATACTTGTTCCTGCTGCTTGCAATAGCACTACTGTTCTGTCATGGCAACGCTGGTACCACTAAACCACAAAACCAGTCATTTCTTTGGTAGGATTGGACACTACTTGGCCAAGATGAGATAATTTCTACATTTCTACAACATCTACAAATCAAAAAATCATCTTTAAAGTTGTCAAAATGAAGTGTTTAGCAATGCACATTGCTACTTACACCACTAAGTCTACTTTTATTTGGCTGAAGAACAACTAAATAAAGACTTTGGAGTGGCCTAGGTAAAGTCCTGACCTGAATTCAGTTGAGATGGATGACCTTTAAAAGGCAGTTCATGCTCGAAAACCCTCCAATGTGGCTTAATTACAACAATTCTGCAAGGATGAGTGGGCCAAAAATTATCCACAGCACTGTAAAAGCTCTAACGCTTGATAACAGTTGTTGCTGCTAAGGGTGGCCCAACCAGTTATTAGGTATAGGGGGCAAACACTTTTGGCTATGTAGTTTTGTATTTTGTTTTCGCTTAAATGACACATTTTAACCCAATGGTTGGGTTTGTCCATATTTGACCCAACCTTGGGTTACAACAACCCAGCATTTTAATAGTATATGCAAAGGCCATTTTTTATGTCAAATAATGCGTGAACAGGATACTTCTACGTAGTACACTTGTTCCCTGACATTAAATTTATTTAAATAAGCATTCCATTGGTAGGATTGGACACTATTTGGCCAAGATGAGACTATTTGAACATCTACAAATCCAAATACTGAGAAAAATCACCTTTAAAGTTGTCAAAATGAAGTGTTTTGCAATGAATATTACTAATCACACCAGCAAGTCCACTTCTGAATGGCTGAAGAAAAACTAAATTAAGACTTCGGAGTGGCCTAGGTAAAGTCCTGACCTGAATTCAATTGAGATGGATGACCTTTAGGAGGCAGTTCATGCTCGAAAACCCTCCAAAGTGGCTTCTTTACAACAATTCTGCAAAGATCAACATAGGCTCATTCTGAAAACGTAGCCCTATATACTTTCCTGCTACCAGCTGAATGCTTACCTCCGTATGGACGGCTTTCCCGCTGTTATGAGTTTGTCCAGTGGCTCGCAGCAAACGTCGGCAGACTTGAGACGCAGAGAGGAGTTGACTGCGATGACGGGGTTCGAGTCTGGTGTAGAATGGTTCCAGAAAGTGGGTAAGACAAAAACAAAAGCCAAAAAATTAAATAAACAAGTAAATATCAGTGTAAGAACGTGGTGAAAATCTGAAAACGTTAGTAAAAATCAGGGGGATTTTCTTTTTCTGGATTGGTTTGGAAAACACTATTGGTTGGGTTTAGGGATGGGGTTTAGGGATGGGTCGGTCAGTCGACAGCGGCCTCTGGTGGATTTACGTGAGAAGAAGAGGCACGGGGGGCATTCGTGAGAAATTTGAGATCTCAAAAAGCGTACACAGCGCCCTCTGGTGGATTTGTGAAGACAGAAACTGCAAAAAAACGTACCTATGTTTTCAGAATGAGCCTGGGTTGGCAAAGAGGAGTGGGCCAAAAATCACCCAAAGCACTATAAAAGCTCTAAACGACGCAAGTTATTGAAAACGCTTGATAACAGTTGTTGCTGCTAAGGGTGGCCCAACCAGTTACTAGGTTTAGGGGGCAAACACTTTTGGCTATGTAGTTTTGTATTTTATCTACAACATCTACAAATCCAAATATTGAGAAAAATCGCCTTTAAAGTTGTCAAAATGAAGTGTTTTGCAATGAATATTACTAATCACACCAGCAAGTCCACTTCTGACTGGCTGAAGAAAAACTAAATTAAGACTTCGGAGTGGCCTAGGTAAAGACCTGACCTGAATTCAATTGAGATGGATGACCTTTAAAAGGCAGTTCATGCTCGAAAAACCCTCCAATGTGGCTTAATAACAACAATTCTGCAAAGATCAACACAGGCTCATTCTGAAAACGTAGCCCTATATACATTTCTGGAGATTATGTATTATGTAGCCAAAGGTACGTATGGCAGCACTTCGTCTTTAAAATGAACGCTATGAGGTGGTATGATGCCGTTCCCTTTCCTGCTACCAGCTGAATGCTTACCTCCGTATAGACAGCTTTCCCGCTGATATGAGTTTGTCCAGTGGCTTGCAGCATACGTCGGCAGACTTGAGACGCAGAGAGGAGTTGACCGCGATGACGGGGTTCGAGTCTGGTGTAGAATTGTTCCAGAAAGCGGGTAAGCCAAAAACAAAAGCCAAAAAATAAAATAAACAAGTAAATATCAGGGTAAGAATGTGGTGAAAATCTGAAAACGTTAGTAAAAATCAGGGGGATTTTCTTTTTCTGGATTGGTTTGGAAAACACTATTGGTTGGGTTTAGGGAAGGGGGTCGGTAGGGGGGTCGGTCAGTCGACAGCGGCCTCTGGTGGATTTACGTGAGAAGAGGAGGCACGGATGGCATTCGTGAGAAATTTGAGATCTCAAAAAGCGTACACAGCGCCCTCTGGTGGATTTGCGAAAACACAAACTGCAAAAAAACATACCTCCTGGGACATATTTGCCGCTCTCCAGAAATGTATACAGGGCTATGTTTTCAGAATGAGCCTGGGTTGGCAAAGAGTAGTGGGCCAAAAATCACCCAAAACACTATAAAAGCTCTAAAAGACGCAAGTTATCGAAAACGCTTGATAACAGTTGTTGCTGCTAAGGGTGGCCCAATCAGTTACTAGGTTTAGGGGGCAAACACTTTTGGCTATATAGCTTTGTATTTTGTTTTCCCTTAATAATAAAAACCCTCATTTCATACTTCAGAGTGGCCTAGGTAAAGTCCTGACCTGAATTCAATTGAGATGGATGACCTTTAAAAGGCAGTTCATGCTCGAAAACCCTCCAATGTGGCTTAATAACAACAATTCTGCAAAGATCAACACAGGCTCATTCTGAAAACGTAGCCCTATATATATTTCTGGAGATCGTTAATTATGTAGCCAAAGGTACGTATGGCGGCATTTCGTCTTTAAAACGAACGCTATGAGGCGGTATGACGCCGTTCCCTTTCACGCTACCAGCTGAACGCTTACCTCCCTATGGACTGCTTTCCCGCTGTCACCTGTTTGTCCAGTGGCTGCATGATCTTGTTTACTCCTGTTACCTTTGACTAATATTTAAATAATCCAAACATGCGAAAATATAAGAAATGCGTAAGGGGGCAAACACTTTTTCACACCACTGTATGTTTGAATGGGTGTCTAAATACTCATAATTGACAAAAAAAAAACACAATAGAAGGCATCTTTGCCAGGATAATGCATGAGCTGAAAGACAATAGATGCATTATATCTGTGATAAGCAGCCCCTCCTGATGGACAAGACCCCTGTGTAGGCTGAATGTGGCCATGCTGCCGGTGTAATTAGCTTGTGCTAATGCTTCCCTCCAAATCAGACCCTGAACAAGCCTGCCTTTTCACTCTGAAGCCATTATTCACATGCCTTAATTGCTAATTAATGTGTTATTTAGTATAAATCATCGGCGTTATGCACTAGCATTGAAGTGCTAGCATTTAAACGGGTCTCGAGGGCTTCAGCATTGCAGTGTTGTTTGATTTTTAGCATATTATTGTAACTGAATCTCATCTGTGCCTGGATAAAAATGATTAAATTGATCGCTCTTGCCGAAACAGGCAGAACGATCCGGAATCTCTGTTTTTTTAATAAAGACGGATGTGCATTAGAGCAGCTAGCGGTCATTAGCATTATTCTGATCAGTTCGAGCGATGCTTTGTTGGCCTGTTTTTGTTGGTGTTGGCATGCTAGGGCTTGTTCTTTTGGGTTGGTGACAGCGCTGGCATTGCTGGCGCTCAGTTTTAGTGGATCCAAATGGAGATTACCAGGCTTGGACCTCCCATAGTCTGTTCACTGACCAGCTGATGCACATTGCAAACAAATGTGCTTAGAACTTTGTGAACAAATGACTAGCGCTAATCTGGGGCGTTGATCGCAAAAACATACATTAGCTAGGTTTCCATCCAAAGATGCGACTTAGATTTATGCACAAAACTGGAATATCGCATTTAATATTTGCGAATAACGCACTGTTTACATTCAATGAGTCAAAAGCCTGATTCGGATGGGATTAGTTTTCCGAACGTTACAATTCTTTTCAGTCGACGTTTGTCATTTTATTGATGGATTCTACTGGGACTAACATTTCCAACACAATCTCATGGCAATTCGTAACTTTTTGATTTAGTGGCTAATTCGTATGAATTCGTACGATCTAATTCGTACAATTTAGTACAATTTGCTCATCCCCCAGTGACGGTTGGGTTTAGGGGTGTGGTTAGGTGCCACACCTTCTTTTAAAAATCGTACAATTTCGTACGACCGAATTCGTACGATTTAGCCACTAAACTGACGTAAAATACTTATGTTTTCCCGTGAGATCAGGCTGAACATTTCTGTGTTTATTACGGAGGTAGGAGTGTCTGTTGTTTTCATATTAGCATTGCACAAGACCACGTGTTAAACTTAACGTTATCTTACGCCAATTCGTAACTTTTTGATTTGGTGGCTAAATCATATTAATTTGTACAATCTCATTCGTAGATTATAGTATGGTTTGCTCATCCCCCAATAACGGTTGGGTTTAGGGGTGGGGTTAGGTACCACGCCTTCTTTTAAAAATCATACAATTTCATACGACTGAACTCATACGAATTTGTACGATTTAGCCACTAAACTGACAAAACGTAAAATACTTTAATTTTTTCGTGAGATCAGGCTGGACATTTCTGTGTTTAATACGGAGGTAGGAGTGTCTGTTGTTTTCATATTAGCATTGCACAAGACCACGTGTTAAACTCAACGTTATCTCACAGCAATTCGTAACTTTTTGATTTGGTGGCTAATTCGTATTAATTTGTACAATCTCATTCGTAGATTATAGTATGGTTTGCTCATCCCTCAATGACGGTTGGGTTTAGGGGTGTGGGGTTAGGTGCCACGCTTTCTTTTTAAAAATCGAACAATTTCATACGACTGAACTCATACGAATTTGTACGATTTAGCCACTAAACTGACAAAACGTAAAATACTTTAATTTTTTCGTGAGATCAGGCTGGACATTTCTGTGTTTATTATGGAGGTAGGAGTGTCTGTTGTTTTCATATTAGCATTGCACAAGACCTTGTGTTAAACTGAACGCTATCTCATGCCAATTCGTAACTTTTTGATTTGGTGGCTAATTTATATAAATTTGTATGATCTCATTCGTAGATTATAGTATGGTTTGCTCCTCCCCCAAGAACGGTTGGGTTTAGGGGTGGGGTTAGGTACCACGCCTTCTTTTAAAAATCCTACAATTTTGTACGACTGAACTCGTACGAATTTGTACAATTTAGCCACTAAACTGACAAAACGTAAAATACTTACGTTTTCTCGTAAGATCAGGTTGAACATTTCTGTGTTTTCTACAGAGGTAGAAATGTCTGTATGTTAGCAATGCACAAGACCACATGTTAAACTCAATGCTATCTCACGCCAATTCGTAACTTTTTTGATTAAGTGGCTAACTCGTATTCCTTTGTACGATCTCATTCGTAGATTATAGTATAGTTTGCTCCTCCCCCAATAACGGTTGGGTTTAGGGGTGGGGTTAGGTGCCACGCCTTCTTTTAAAAATCGTACAATTTTGTACGACTGAACACGTTTCATAATTCAAATTAGCCACTAAACTTAAAAAAAAGTAAAATAGTTATGTTTTCTTGTAAAATCAGGTTGGTTAAACTATATTTGAGAAAAATAGTTGAAAAACTGCAACTGAAATTAGAAATTAAGTAGATTTACATTTAACAGACCCTCCGGGATTTCGCGATCACTGAATTGAACACAAAATCCAAAAATCTGTGACTCAAAATGAATTACTGAAAAATGTAAAAATGCTCAGAATGTTGAAAAATTGTGCGGAGTTTGCATTTTTTCAAAAATTGTCGCAGATTTCCTGCATATTTTGGACAGGACAGACACTATTCAAATTCGGGCCGCGCCAGAGAACGCCATCTGCATCGTTTTACATTCATATTACAAACATTATAGTATTCGCAAATAGAATGTGATTTGCGCAGTATTTTTGTTAATACACGATTCTGATAGAATGTGCGATTCGCGTCATGTGACTTTATTGAAATGCGCATCTAAAGCCTGTTTAAACTAGGCCATGTAAACGTCTACATATTATGTGCATCTCCATCTCTTTGTCTCTCACACACACACACATGCATACTGTAAGTGTCCACCAACATGTTCAAATATCCATCAAACAACACGTATGCATTATTTTCTCAAAAAGCATACACAGCGGCCTCTGGTAGACTTGCAAAAATAAAAACTGCAAAAACAACGTAGCTCCTGGAACGTATTTCGCACTCTCCAGAAATGCATACAGGGGTACGTATCAATAATGAGCCATATAATTTGTAGGACCTGCAAGCCATTTTTCCTCCATTATGCAGCATTTTAGAGGCACTGTCTCTGTGAAAATCTCCTACCTCGGTCAGATGAATGGCTATGCTGTGTCTGTCCTGTGTGTTTGATGTGTGTAGCTCAGTGTGTGTGTTTATAATACCGTATACCACCTGAGCACAAAACAATCTTCCTTGCTTTCATTAGTGAAATAGGTTAGTCCCCATGGGAGTGTTTCTCTCTCTACCTCTGTCTCTCTCTCTCTTTCAGTGTCTCCCTCTCACACACACATTTCTCACCGGCTTCAGTGCCGAGTGCAAGCCCACAATACACTCACAGCTCTCAGCCTGTTCTCCATCATGTCCCTTCACTCCCGTTAGATCACGTTTATCATGAAGATTGATGGTGGTCTGAGATTCAACCGAACACAAGCAATCTGTTGCTCCATGAGTCAGTCAGTATGCCAGAAATGCTTTCTGCTTATTTATATGCAGGCTGTTATCTTGGAACACACAAAAATGTAACAAAGTCACCCAAAATCTGTAGTTTTTATAAAGAAAAAAAGAAAAAAAAATCTTATCCATAAAATAATTTGAATCAATCATAATATGATTAATCAATATGAATTGTGATTCCAGATGAATCAGTGTTTAATGACATACACTCACCGGCCACTTTATTAGGTACACCTTACTAGCACCAGGCTGGACTCCATTTTGGACTGCCTTAATCCTTGATGGCAGAGATTCAACAAGGCACTGGAAATATTCCTCAGAGATTTTCCTCCATATTGACATGATAGCATCACTGCAGATTTGTCGGCTGCACATCCATGATGCCAATCTCCCGTTCCACCACATCCCAAAGGTGCTCTATTGGATTGAGTTCGGGTGACTGTGGAGGCCATTTGAGTACAGTGAACTCATCGTCATGTTCAAGAAACCAGTCTGAGATGATTGGCGCTTTATGACATGGTGCGTTATCCTGCTGGAAGTAGCCATCAGAAGATGGAGACACTGTGCTCATAAAGGGATGGACGTGGTCAGCAACAATACTCAGGTAGGCTGTGGTGTTCACACGATGCTTAATTGGTACTAATGAACCCAAAGTGTGCCAAGAGAATCTCCCCCACACCATTACACCACCACCAGCAGCCTGAACCGCTGATACAAGGCAGGATGGATCCATGCTTTCATGTTGTTGAGGCCAAATTCTGACCCGAGCATCCGGATGTGGCAGCAGAAATGGAGACTCATCAGACCAGGCAACGTTTCTCCAATCTTCTATTGTCCAGTTTTGGTGGGCCTGTGTGAATTGTAGCTTCAGTTTCCTGTTCTTAGCTGACAGGAGTGGCACCCGGTGTGGTCTTCTGCTGCTGTAGCCCATCCGCCTCAAGGTTGGACGTGTTGTGTGTTCAGAGATGCTCTTCTGCAGACCTCGGCTGTAACGAGTGCTTATTTGAGTTACTGCTGCCTTTCTATCAGCTGGAACCAGTCTGGCCATTCTCCTCTGACCTCTGGCATCAACAAGACATGTGCGCCCACAGAACTTAAAGCTTTTCTCTAAAACGTGCTGGATTGTTTCAACGGACATTTGGGACAAACCTAGTCTCTGAGTTCAATTTTGGTAACACGTTACAATAATGTTGTATTATTTCATATTAACTAATGTATTTACTAACATGAACAATACACTCAATAGAATGTTCCACTGCAACAGCAGCGTCCAACAACAGCCCCGCGATTCCGCCATTTTGGAGTGAAAGCGGTCGGCTGTCCATTGGATCTTATTGCTGTCGAGATGGCGAGCAGCTGCTTTGTCTTTTACTTATTTATTTAAAAAGCGCATTAAAGCTGAGATACAACCTGAAAGGCGACAATACAACACTTACTATCACAATCATCAGCACTTCTAATAGTTTATTTTACAGACTTATAATCTGCTGTTGCTCTATTGGAGTTTTCATTCCAAAATGGCCGCCGTGCCATCTAGTGGCTGTTACAGGAATTGCACTAGAGTGTCGCCTCTTGGTGATTCTATGCTCTTTGGTGTAACCTAGTTCCCCCCCCCCCCAAAAAAAAATCCCAACAGTATATCTGAACCAAATTTGTGTTCAAACACATTGTATATTTAACCAGTATCTTGTAAAGTACTATAGTAAGACTTTATATTACACATATCAAATCTTAACACATCAAATGAACTCACAGACTGGTGAATAGCTCAAAACACAGCCTACAAAATCATCCATTTTGTTGTCCGGCTGCAGTGTCAGCCAAAAAAATCCTTCCCCCTCCATGTAAACAAATGACTAGAAAATCGAATTACACGTCCAAAGATAGTCCCGTCATTAGCGGCGAAGATGGTTTCCGCCATTTTAGGCGTTTCATGTGGAATTTTGATACCGCGTCTCCCACTCATGACCAGCACGATCACTTCTGTGCGGAATCCAAATGGGATCTAAATGACATCATTGGCATCATCATTAAAGATGACAACCCTGGCTTTAGTTTTACATTGGGCTTTGCTTTCTAGTGGAAGTAGAAATGTGCTGTTTATGATATTTGCTTACAGATATGATGCATCGTGTTGCTCATATTAAATTTTTTTTTTACTGTAGGCTTTAAAAAAAGGGTAACAATTTAATTTAAGTCACAATTCATATCATAACTACTGGCTCATTACTAGGGCCAGACAGAATCTGCGGACGTTTTTTGCTATTTCTGCTGAGAATTTTGGTTAAAATCTGCGGATTTCTGCGTAATTATTTTGGGAGTATCATAACTAAAACCTTAATATATGAAATAAAATTTAATATATTTGTAACTTTTATTTAATGTTTACAATGCAAATCCAATTAGATTCGCTTTATTTGGTAAACAAAGCAAGTCTCTCATATAATATCTCTACTAAAATATTACTGTACACACTGCGTTGTACATAAATCAGATGTACATTTTCATATTAGTCAATAATATTACTGTAATTAATTTAAAATCTGAATAAATATAGATTTACACACATTTACTCAAGTAAATAAACTGAATTAATGATGGGCTACACATCTGCGGAATTCTGCGCGCCCAAGATAACCCAAGATAATAACTGTATTAGTAGCTATGAAGTAGGATCTTATTCTACATCAATAATACTACCCAATAACTACGTAAACCCATCTGCAGGGTGGGTCATTTATATGGATACACCTTAATAAACATATTGGGAATTCCGCAAGGAAAACAATGGCGTGCTTGGTTTTAAATGTAACTTTATTCTTTCATGAGTTATTTCAACACAATCTCACGGCAATTCGTAACTTTCGATTTAGTGGCTAATTCGTATGAATTCGTACGATCTAATTCGTACAATTTAGTACGATTTGCTCATCCCCCAATGACGGTTGGGTTTAGGTGCCACGCCTCCTTTTTAAAATCGTACAATTTCGTACAACTGCACTCATACGAGTTTGTACGAATTAGCCACTAAACTGACAAAACGTAAATACTTACATTTTCTCGTGAGATCAGGCTGGTTATGTGCCACAAGCAGGAAGTTAATATCACCAACCATTCCCATTTTATTAAGGTCTATCCATATAAATAGCCCACCATGTGCTACCTTACTAACTTATAATTAGCAGTTAATTAGCAGTTGATTGAGCTAATAGTCTTAGTTAATAGTTTGTTAATAGCATGAATTGTGACTTAAATTGTTAGCAAATAATGTTAGCAAACAAATCTTAAGCTCGGCAACAGTCCGGGGTTTTTGTTGTCGCATTTTGCACTTTAAAATGTGCCGCACATTCTCTATTGGAGACAGGTCGGGACTGCAGGCAGGCCAGTCAAGTACCTGTATCCTCTTCCTCCGCTGCCAGGACTTTGTAATTTAAGAGACAGTAACTAAAGTGGCACAATTAGGATCAAAGCCTAAAAGGGTCAGTTTCAAAGAGTTATAAAACTCCAAAAAAATGTGCGGGGGATTTTGAGCTGAAACTTCCAACACCATCTCGCGGCAATTCGTAACTTTTTGATTTAGTGGCTAATTCGTATGAATTCATACGATCTCATTCGTACAATTTAGCATGATTTGCTCATCCCCCAATGACGGTTGGGTTTAGGGGCAGGGTTTGGTGCCACGCCTCCTTTTTAAGATCGTACATTTTTGTATGACTCAACGAATTCGCCGCTAAACTGACAAAACGTAAATAGTTACGTTTCTTCGTGAGATCAGGCTAAAAACTTCACGTACACACTCTAGGAACATCAGAGATTTATTTATATCTTATGAAAAGGGGAACAATAGGTCCCCTGTAAATCTTTAAGTCCCAATTTAAATCTTAATATGTTAATTAGGTTAACCATTGGCTAATTAGTTAATTAGATTGTTCGATTGTTGTTCCACTGGATTTTTTATAGGCTAATATTATTCGATTCATTTTAAGTTAAAGAAAAAAGACTGTCTACAGAAGACAAAACACACACTGTAATAATGTCCTTGCTCTTTTAAACTTGGGAAATATTCTGAAAACTAATTACAATTTCACATGAGATCTAATCATTTTGCCTTTAACTATATATATAGATACATACACAGCGCATATAACGTATAAATATATATATATAGTGCAAATGTATATTGCAAGAACCCATTTACACAACACAGTTTGAAACTAAAAAGGATACCCTTTGTCCTTTAAGAGTGAACAGTTAAAGTCAGTCTGCTTTTTACACTCGAGCCTGTCTGCGTTTTTACCCAAATCACCCCTGAACCACAGTAAATGTCAAGGGAAGTCACGTCCAAAACACCAGGCAGTTCTTTCCCAGTTCACTAGACATTAGCAGCTTCAGATGCTGGGTTTGATTTATTTTTGAGCAGGGCTTTACTACTAGGGACTTTGCTTTCAAGTGTATCTCAAGGTCAGTTTCAAGAGCCTATGCTAATGGACTGAAACATTTTGTCTTGGCCTTGGACTGAAACTCAACCCTCTTCAGGTCTCTTGACTTTGACGAGACGGATTCAGGTCTTGTCCTGGATTTGGATTTAAATGAGCTGACCTGATCTCCAACACTTATTTGGGAAGCATTTAGACAATCTAACAGCAAAATTGATGATAGAAGCCCAAATGTAAGGCCATGTCCAGAAGTACACAAGTTTTCCCAAGCTTCCTTTTTAAAAAATGTCAGTCAATATGTTTACACTGTGATGGACTTAACTTCACTAACCTCTCTTTGCCTTCTTAACCAATCACCTACTCCCTGAAACTTATTCAAGGCCGACCAGCCCCCTAGCACTGTTCTTCTCGTTCTCTCGAACCCACCCTCCCTCCATTTCGTTGCTTCCCATTAACAATCCTTATAACCCTCTCTTCCCACCTAGGTTGAATCTGGGGGTCCAATCACTCTACCAAAACGCTACAGAGACCCACACTCTGAATCTCTGGGCATCATTGTAGGACGCCCAGTCAACCTACCTACCTGTTCACTGTTTATCCTCTTACTTCCGTTCCCCTTCATCCCACGGCTCATTCTGAAAACGTAGTCCCGGAGACGTTTCTGGAGACCGCGAAATACGTCTCGGGAGGTACGTATTTTTGCAGTTTTTGGTTTTCGCGAATCCGCGAGAGGCCGCTGTGTGCGACTTTTTGGCTTCTTGGACATCTCCCGCGAGTGCCGTTCGCGCCCACATTGTTCTCGCGTGAACCCACCAGAGGCCGCTGTCGAACGAACGTCTGTCTGTCCGACTGGCTGAATGATTGACTAGGCGACAGGCCAATCGGCCGGCCGACCCACCCTCCTACTTTCCCGATCCCAACCAATTTTACCGATTGACTCGCCCGCCCTAAACCCAACCAACGATTTACAAAAGCCGTCCGGAAAAAGATTTTTTTTTTTTACCACGTTTTCGGATTTTACCACATTCTCACCCTGTTATAAACCTCTTCACTTTATTTCTTGGATTCTGTTTTAGTCTCACCTGATTTCTGGAACCGCTCTTCCCCGGACTCGAACCCGGACAGCTCCTCTCTGCGTATCGAGTCCGCCGACGCACAGGACGAGCTAACCGGACAAACTGGTTGCGGCGGGAAAGCCCTCCAGACGAAGGTAAGCGGTCAGCCAGCGAGCGCTAAAAGGAACGGTGTCATACCGCCCCGCAGCGTTCGCTTAAAAAACGAAATGCAGCCATACGTACCTCCGGCTACATAATTCGCGGTCTCCAGAAATGTCCTCGGGACTACGTTTTCAGAATGAGCCTGGGTTGCCTTTGTCCCTACATCCCTATAATAAAGTCTAGCTCAAAGTGTGGCGTGGTCCATGCTGTTAAGATGCATGTTAAGAGCACGCTGAACCAACAGGTGGCGATAAAAGCCTGGGATCACGCCAAATGTGGAATTAAGTATTTGCGCGAGTATATCTAAGTCAATGCAAATGTGAGAACAGAGGTAGATTACCATCTCGTACCAACATTGAGTACGTGACACGTTTGACGCCAACGTGCGGAATTTGCCTCAATCATTGTCCCTGCATTTGGTGTGAACCCAGTCGTATTAACCAATCAGAAAAGAGAAAACAGAGCGTACGCTGATGACATAAGGCAAAAACTCGGGTTATAGTGTCCACACGAGTTTCAGAAAATCTTCACCTTGGTTGGAGGAAGTTTCAGTCACCTGAGACTGCGTTTTTATGTTGACTGCGTTTTACTATCAGCGACTCGCTCCCAGCTATTCCCCTCACTGACCAGCAGAGGTCTCGCTCAGTGGAATTTTACAACTCCATTCCCCAGAATCCCTGTACCTGGTGCTGATTACACAGCACCTGACACTAATCCCAGCACACATAATTAAGCAGCCTTCACACAGCATTCAGTGCCATGTCTTGTTTCGCCCTGCATACATCACCGAGCGTTTTCCATTGCATTCTGACTGACCCATACCCATGTTCATCTATACAGAGAATAAGAATACAACTTAGAGGATGACAGACAGTGTGAGGCTGATCCAACACAATCTCACCGCAATTCGTAACTTTTTGATTTAGTGGCTAATTCGTATGAATTCGTACGATCTAATTCTAACAATTTAGTACGATTTGCTCATCAGCCAATGACGGTTGGGTTTAGGGGTGGGGTTAGGTGCCACGCCTCCTTTTTAAAATTCTACAATTTCGTACGACTGAACTTGAATTCGTACGAATTAGCCACTAAACTGTCAAAACGTAAAATACTTACGTTTTCTCGTGAGATCAGGCTGGCTGATCACTATGCTATCAGAATGTAATATTTAGTGAAATATGGTTGCACTATAAATTAATTTAATAGTATTCAATTATTGAAGTTTGGTTAGGTGGCCTAGGTTTTATTGTAACTTACTGAATAACTTAATGTTTCCTTGTGTGACGTTTTTTTTCTCACAAGTTCTGATTGGTTATTGACGTCTGCAGTTGTGTTGTTGTTTTGCCTTTCCGTTTCTTTTTCGACTGTGAAACGAGCAACAGTGCAAAATGAGATCAGTGCCGACATAAGAATCACAAAGCCGATTCAGAGCACACGTGCGAGCTAATCGTGAATCGTGTGCTCTGTGCTGGGCTGTGTGTACAGTAATTGCAAATCAATATTACTAATGGCCACACGGAATCTGCGTGCAATTTATTTATTTTAATTTATTTTAATTTATTTATTTATTTTAAGCCCGTCATTGATTGTTTATTTAGTAAATGCATTATATAGTAGATTATTTAGTAGATCATTATATGAGAGACTTGCTTTGTTTACCAAATAAAGTGGATCTAATTCTAATTAGATAACTGCATTGTAAACATTAAATAAACGTAAAAAAGATGTTACTTTTTATTTCACATATTAAGGTTTTAGTTATGACTCTCCCAAAATAATTTCGCAGATTTTTAACACAACTCTGTGCAGAAATAGCCAGAAATGTCCGCAGATTCCGTCTGGCACTACTAATAGGTTATTATACAGTACTGCTAATCGATTTACTATGTTTTCATGACTGCTATTAAGTTTTGACTAACAGCTAGCTCACACAAGTCTAATTTCTGGAGTTAAAGAATACAGTTGGTCTTAATGTGACTTTACATGTGAAATTTTACAGTGTCTGTCTTGCTGGCGCACATTGTTACATTTAATTCACTGAAAAAATGTTTGTTTTTGTAACATTCAATTAAAGTCTGACCATCCGTTTCAGCTTTTGGAGTCACAGTTCAATGTTGACGTCCAACACAGGCTCATTCTGAAAATGTACCCCTATATACATTTCTGGAGATCGCGAATTATGTAGCCAAAAGTACGTATGGTTGTATTTCGTCTTTAAAACGAACTCTACGGGGCGGTATTATGCCGTTTCTTTTCACGCTTACCAGCTGACCGCTTACCTCCGTGTTGACGGCTTTTCCGCTGTAACCAGTTTGTCCAGTTAGCTCGCCATGTAAGTCGGCAGACTTGAGATGCGGAGAGAAGTTGACCGTGATGACGGGGTTCGAGTCTGACGAAGAACGATTCCATAAAGCAGGTAAAACAAAAATGGAAGCCAAAAAAGTAAATAAACAAGTAAATAACAGGGTGAGGGTGTGGTAAAATCTGAAAACGTGGTAAAAATCAGGCGAGGGCTTCTCCTTTTTCTGGATTGCTTTTAAAACTGTTGGTTGGGTTTAGGGAAGTGGGTGGACGGTTAAATGGTGCTTTTAAAAACACTATCGGTTGGGTTTAGGGAAGGAGGAGTCGATCGGTCATTCAGTCCGTCAGTCGACAGCGGCCTCTGGTGGACTTACGTGAGAGCAGCACTAGCAAGAGAAATTTTAAATCTCAAAAAGCGCACACAGCGCCCTCTGGTGGATTCGTAAAAACAAAAACTGCAAAAACGTACCTCCTGGGACATATTTGGCGCTCTCCAGAAATGTATGTAGCAGTACGTTTTCAGAATGAGCCTGGGTTGTTGACGTCAGTTTGAAGGCTTCAGCCAGAGCATTCTTAGCCACGCCCCATTAGTTTGCTTATCATGCACAAAAAGAGAGCCCCGCCCCCTACTCAATATTCAGTTTCAGTTGGACATACATTGAACTAACGTATTGAACTAAAAGTCTCAGCAGCTTCTAGTTCCCACACACTTTAAGCAGGGTTGATACCATCTTTCTAGTGATGTGTGATTAAACACACCTCCAATTAATCACACACACGCACGAAGGCTTGTCATTATGGCATTCTGGGAAATCACGACCCAGTGTTGTGGAGGTTTCAGTCATAATGCTGCCTCCAAGGCCTCAGTGTGTGTGCGTGAGAAAGACAAATGGCTGTTGAACTCAGACTTTTCTGTCGGCGGTGTGTGTTTTAAGACCTTTGAGCAAGCCTCATAACTTAAATGTCAGCATGAGGTGTGTGTGTACCTTGGGATAGAGTGAACGAGACCGTCTGCTGACCAGCGGGAGCCCCTTACGAGGGAACATTGTGTGTTTGAGAGTGTCTGGTATATCTGGCACCTGCGTACGCATCCATATTTATGGAGAGTAGGGGGGTTTAACACCAATGAAGCCTAATACCAAAAGAATTATAGACTTTTAGATGTTTTTCTTATGACGGAATAGGAGCTGTGTCAAGAGTTTAGAATACACAAGACGTGTCACTCGTATAGTTTTGAATGGGAAAATGTGCATGGAGAACGAAGCCCCGTTTACTAGTACAGGAGCCAATCATCAATCACTATAGACCAGAGATGCCCAAACTAGGGCCTGAGGGCCAAAGATGGCCCATGCTAACGTTTTGATTTGGCTCATCATCCAATTTAAGAAGATGGGAAGGGTTGGTTGGGATGAATATCTCTGACATACAGTTGAAGTCAGAATTATTAGCCCTCATGTTTATTTTTTCCCCAGTTTCTGTTTAACTGAGAGAAGATTTTAAGTGAAGTTTCATAAACTAATTTCGAGAGGAGCACGTGATATGATTGAGCACGTCTGGCCGCTCATCTGTAATCAGTAATAATCCAATCAAAGCAATCCTAGTTTACTATAAATGGATCATTTTCTTCCTACCGCTCTATCTTCATTTGGAAGAATCCCCCCTTCCACCCCATCTCCTCCTTTTCCTCCCTTTTCTAAAGGGGGAGCTCTCGAGACCTACCTGATCTCGGATCTCCTGATATGCTTATCGACCGGGCGGGAGCCCTGGGCTCAAATATGTCCGAGCTCAGGGTTCTCTCCCGGGACAGCATGCCAAACCTGCTTTATACGCCAAGCATATCTAAGTGGGAACTCTTGAAATAATATTAGACTAGATATTCTTCATGACACTTCTATACAGCTTAAAGTGACATTTAAAGGCTTAACTAGGTTAATTAGGTTAACTAGGAAGGTTAGGGTAATTAGGCAAGTTATTGTATAACGATGGTTTGTTCTGTAGACTATCGAATAAATATAAAGCTTAAAGGGGCTAATAATGACCCTAAAATGGCTCATAAAAAATTAATAACTGCTTTTATTCTAGCTGAAATAAAACAAATAAGACTTTCTCCAGAAGAAAAAATATTATCAGACATACTGTGAAAATTTCCTTGCTCTGTTAAACATCATTTGGGAAATATAAAAAAATTAAATAAAATTCAAAAGGGGGGCTAATAATTCTGACTTTAACTGTAGATCGTCATTTCGAATTAAATGGAAACGTTTGTTTGTTTTGTCATTTGTTTCGTAAATGAATCGGGCTTTTTAAAATGTAAATAATGCCACTCGACGGATCGACGGCAAAGACATCGGGGAGCAAATCAAATCAAATTAAAGGCACGTGCAGTGTAATGTATTCAGCATTGTGTTGTTAATGGGATTATGTTTTTACTGTAATCATTTCTTTATAAAAATTGTACAATTTCGCTTTAGTTAATATAATTTAAAGCAACGTATTGTAGTTATTTTTAAATATTGGGAAAGAAATTAAGAATTTATTCATGGAAAATTTAAGGTCACACAGTCCTCAATCATGTTTGATTTTTGGCCCTTCGTTAGGAAGAGTTTGGGCACCCCTGCCACAGACTGACGTTTCTCCAGGGAAGAAGCTCGAACCAGACGTGGTTTACGACGTTTCTGTGGTCAACAAACACACTGTAATCTCAGTGAATATTCGCTTCACAGACATCAGAAATATATCAACATTAAGCTTGAAATCTGTACTTTTAAATGAACCAACTACACTTGAAGACAAAAAGTTAGTTGGTTTTGTAATCTGAATGAAACGAACGCGAGGTACAGTTCGTCCTGTCAAACGCACAGCACACGACAGAACTACTCAAACGCTATACAAACTAGTAAACAAAGAGTCGCTGTCATTTCTGATTCACCATCAAGACCAAGTTATGGATTACTTCAGAAGAGCAGCGTGATCTGATGATCATTATCCAGACGATGATGATGTGTAGAACGACTATAAATGAGGTCGGTGTCGTGATCTCGTTTCGAGTGCGCAGTACAGCTCGGGCAACCTGAAAATATGCTGATTTAGTTTGATTCAAACGTTTAGAAACTAAACTTATGAGACGGATGTTGTTTAATCTTATTGGTGATTCCAAATATGTAATGTAATCGTAAGCTTGGCTAACAGTTTTGGAGAATTTGATGTTTCCCCATTCAGACACAATGGCTGAGGATACTCAAATATGGCCGCTGAGTGAAATGACTTGCCTTAAAGGGAGTTTGATTTGTGCCAAAACTGTCATAAAAACAGCATTTCAGCCATTTATGTAAGACAATGGCATATTAATAAATCCGAGGCAAGGAAATAAGTTGAGAAAGTTGAACCCTTAGCAAATGAGCAGCACTTTTTACAAGCGACAACCAAGTGAAGAGTGTCAAAGTGGAGTTCAGTCTGGAGTGCAGCAAAACAGCTTCCAGAGGATTTTACTGTGTTATATGATTGACTGTAACTAGTGATCTGTGGAAAAGAAACTGCTATGTTTCCGTCCAAATGTGCGAATTAGATATATGCAGAAAACTGGATTATCGCATGGCACGTTTGCGAATTAAGCACAGTGTGTAACAATCACCGATCTAGGGACTGCAGATCGCCGGAGAACTACAAGCACGCCATATTAACAAACTACTATTCCCAGCATGCACTGTGCACACACCGGCTTCTGATCACATACTGATCGCTCACACATCACTGGTGTCGCATCTTGGACTGATTCCTGGACTATTTATGCATCCCACACACACATACATTGCTGAGTCTTGGTTTTCTGTTGACTGTTACATTGCGTTTTACGTATGTCCGGATTCCTGTGTTTTGCTTCTAGCTTTGCCAGTTTTTTTTAGCCTTATTTATGTTTAGTTTCTTTGTTACAAATATCAAAACGAATAACAGAACGTCCTGGTATTACTGCTAACAGTTGGTCTTAATGTGACTTTACATGTGAAAATTTACAGTGTCTGTCTTGCTTGCGCACATTGTTACTCTTAATTGAACATTTAATTCACTGAAAAAATGTTTGTTTTTGTAACCTTCAATCAAAGTCTGACCATCCGTTTCAGCTTTTGGAGTCACAGTTCAATGTTGACGTCCA
The DNA here is from genome assembly GCF_903798145.1 of Danio aesculapii. NCBI lineage: Eukaryota > Metazoa > Chordata > Actinopteri > Cypriniformes > Danionidae > Danio > Danio aesculapii. Next base: position 244,217 of record NC_079438.1, on the reverse strand, counting down.
ACACAGGCTCATTCGGAAAATGTACCCCTATATACATTTCTGGAGATCGCGAATTATGTAGCCAGAAGTACGTATGGTTGTATTTCGTCTTTAAAACGAACTCTACAGGGCGGTATTATGCCGTTCCTTTTCATGCTTACCAGCTGACCGCTTACCTCCGTGTGGACGGCTTTTCCGCTGTTACCAGTTTGTCCAGTTAGCTCGCCATGTAAGTTGGCAGACTTGAGATGCAGAGAGAAGTTGACCGTGATGAGGGGGTTTGAGTCTGACGAAGAACGATTCCAAAAAGCAGGTAAAACAAAAATGGAAGCCAAAAAAGTAAATAAACAAGCAAATAACAGGGTGAGGATGTGGTAGTAAAATACTGGTGTCGCATCTTGGACTGATTCCTGGACTATTTATTTACATTTTACATTTACATTTAGTCATTTAGCAGACGCTTTTATCCAAAGCGACTTACAAATGAGGACAAGGAAGCAATTTACACAACTATAAGAGCAGCAGTGAACAAGCACTATAGACAAGTTTCAGGTGTGTAAGAGTCTAAGAAGCAAAACATTAGTAGAAATTTTTTTTTTTGAGAGAGAGAGAGAGAGAGAGAGAGAGAGAGAGAGGGAGGGCACAGTTAGTGGTATAGCCAGAGAGGCAGTTGCAGATTAGGAAGGAAAGTGGAGACTTTTTTTTGGAGTGGAGATTTATGCATCCCACACACACATACATTGCTGAGTCTTGGTTTTCTGTTGACTGTTACATTGCGTTTTACGTATGTCCGGATTCCTGTGTTTTGCTTCAAGCTTTGCCAGTTTTTCTACCCTTGTTTATGTTTAGTTTCTTTGTGACAAATATCACAAATATATTATAGATATAGATAAATATAGATAAATATATAACTGCGGTAGGGCCTATAATAAATGACCTGCACCTCAGAAGATGAAACGAAATGAATGAGGTCCTGGTATTACTGCTAACACGAATACTATAATATAATAAATACTTTTCTAAAGATTTGTTGAGATTTGAAATATGCCAATAATATTAGAGAGATGACATTAGGAACACCGATCGCAGTACAGTACCCAACCAACATGTTATAACATGTGGATCATTTTACAAACCTGCAACAGTCCCTCCAGGATTTCGCTGGACTTTTTTTCCAATTTTTGCAGCCTAAAATGACTTTTTTTTTATTTTGTTGAGCCTTTTCTTAAAATTTATGGCAATATTTTGCATTGATTTGTTGTAAAAAATAAATATATACTATAAATAAAAGTCTTTATATATTTTTTAGCACTCCTAGACACAGACATTGGGTTCTATAACATAAAATACTTAATTTCAATGACCAATTAACCAGCATTACATCTCTCCATAGCAATCTCTAATTGCCATTAGCCATAAATAAGCAGACTTCTCGAGATCTACCTGTTCTCAAACTCCTCTCCTGCTCTGCAAACGGGAGGGAGCCCCACGCTCGAGGATCTCAGGGCTCTCTTCTGGGACAGCCAAACCTGCTTTATAATCAATCATCAGCTAAGTGTGAACTCTTGAATTTACATTCTCTCAAAAAGTACATGCTATTAGGACATAGTATGAGATGACCAAGTGTCTGGGACTTTTGCTGTGATTGAATTGGCCTTTAGTTGAAGATCTTCAAAGTCTTTTTTTGAAGACAAAACCATCAAAAACCTGACCCTTTCAAATGAGCTGCAGTCTAGACATTGACCACACCAGTCTTTATCTCATCCAAGCACTCTGCAATTACCATCTTCCATCCACAAACCCATCCCTGACATCTCCACTGATTCTTGACTCACATCGAGGATTTGCCATGCGGCGTTGCATCCGAGAGCTCTTCAAACGGTTGCTATTTTCAGACAGGAATCCATTCCACGCCTTGGCACGAGTCCATGCCTTTTGCCATTTGCAGCTCAACGCATGTCTTTCAGATCCGTTGTGCGTTTGCAGGGAGTTTAGCGGCGCCATAGATAACACGGATCCGTGACTTCGTTAATGCACTCACGATTCTGAAGGTCAATATGTCTTGTTTTTCTACATTTCAGCATCACTGAACATCTTAATAACCGCCATAAAGAGACCAGCTTACATAAGCTCTAAAAACAAGAAACGGGTTTCTATTTCCAATGAGAAAACTGACAGCTTGACATGATGGACTGCTATTAGGCTTATTTTCCAGGTTTTTCAATTTCCAGGTTCAATTCATACTATTAATATACTATTAACTATGACTTTTACCTCAGCAAACTCCTAATTCACTAGTTACCAATAGCTAGTATGCTAGTAGTCAAGTTTAGGTATTGGGTAGGATTAGGGCAACCCAGGCTCATTCTGAGAATGTAGTCCTGTGGACGTTTCTGGAGACCGCGAAATACGTAGCCGGGGGTATGTAGGGCTGCATTTCATTTTTTTAAGCAAACGCTGCTGGGCGGTGTGACGCCGTTCCCTTCGGCGCTTGCGGCTGGCAAGCTGCTCGCCTCCGTGTGGAGGGCTTTCCCACTGCAACCTGTTTGTCCGGTTAGCTCTTCGTGTACTCTGGCGGACTCAAGGCGCAGAGAGGGGCTAACCACGACGATGACGACGACCGGGTTCGAGTCCGGGGAAGAGCGGTTCCAGAAATCAGGTAAGAAAACAAAAACAAAATCCAAAAAATGAAGCGAACAAGTTCGTCACAGGGTGAGAATGTGGTCAAAATCCGAAAACGTGGTAAAAATCAGACGAGGGCTTTTCTTTTTCTGGACGGCTTTTGTGAATCGTCGTTGGTTGGGTTTAGGGACGGAGGAGGGTGGGTCAGCCGATTGGCCGGTCGCACGGTCAATCATTCTGTCATCCAGGCAGAAAGTCGTTCGACAGCGGCCTCTAGTGGGTTTACGCGAGAACGGCGCGGGAAAAAGCGCGCACAGCGGCCTCTCGCGGATTCGCGAAAACAAAAACTGCAAAAATATGTACCTCCCGGGACGTATTTCGCGGTCTCCAGAAACGTCCCCGGGACTACGTTCTCAGAATGAGCCTGGGTTGGATTAGGGATGTAGAAAATGATCATGCAGAATAATTAACTACTACAAATAAGTACTCCATAGGAACTATTAAACATGCTAATAAGCAATTACATTACTCTGGATCTGCCATCGTTTCGTTGTTTGGGTAAAATGTCCATTTTGTGTTTTAGTTTATAAACTACCGACAGCACATCTTCAAAATTTGGTTAGAATAAAGAGTATTTTTACAGCTTTTACCTCCATATTTGTTTTAAAAAAAAGATTAAGATATAGAGTATTAAGAGATTTTGTGAATTCGGTGTGTATTTTTTACTGGAGCTAAACAATTGAATTGTTTTAACAGGCTATTATTCCTATTTAAACTAAAACGTCATTTACAAACTACAGACGTTTTGTAC
>NC_079438.1:198305-233305 GCF_903798145.1 Danio aesculapii | reverse complement strand
TAGTTTAAACGAGCAGCAAAAGTCATTTTTTGGAGTGTAATTCGGTTTGAGAAGACCACGGCAGCATGTAATAATGCAAATCCTTTCTGAATGTGTGAAAAAGAGCAGGATGGTGGCATTTCCTTTGGGTTAATGAATGTTTTCCTGTGTTACTGCCTCTCTTAACTAACCTGGCATCCATTTTAGGCTATCCAAATGCTCATTACATAATCTGTGGATTTGACTATGCTTAAATACCGTATAGATTAACTGTATATTGTTATATTTTATAATAATACAGGATAATTTCGAACACATTCAGGTAACAATTGCTGGAAAACTAATGATTTTGACCGCTGCTTGTTTTGATATGAGATATGTGAAGGATTTAAACCCGTGTAAATCATAATGAGAGGCAATTAGTCGCAAGTGTGTATGATGCTAAAGGAAAAGGCAATTAGTTTTAAGTATACTTAAGGATTTTTAAAGACCCACTAGAATGGTGTGTTGAATTACGTACTTCGATTGTCCCAAATGATTCGAAGAATGTTTAAATCCAAAGAAATTAGCCATTTTAACTAGTAAGATGGAGCATGTGTTGTGCGTTCATGCTAATGGCAACACATACCCTCCATTTCCAGCAAAGATTCTATTAAGTGTTGTGTGTTTCATTGCCTGCGCAGAGCAGCATCATAACGGAAGCGTATAATGTATTTAGTCTGATAAATCGGCGCTGCTTCTGTGGCATAATAAAAGCTCTGCTGCGTTTGTGTCGAGTGCTTTAGCGTCCTGTTTTATTTAGTGGTTGTCAGCCTTACTTCATGCTATCATGATAATACGTGTGAATACTTATTCATCAACATGATTTCTGCAGGAGTCCCGAATGATGATGAAGACCACAACTCCCATGATTCCATACTCAGTCATGCCATCATTAAAATATGCTTTTGTTTGTAGTGAATATGCGCCCTCTAGTGGCCAAAGTTGCATCCTGTGCCTTTAAAGTTGGAAAAGGCTGAATTTGTTGGCGCTTTATAACCACAACAATTGATAATTTACATTTTTATTCAACATTTTTTCGTATTTAACTTGTATTATAAAATGCAAGTTGGTCAGCCCAGTCTATGAAGTGGTCACTTTGAAGCCGAAGCTTTAAGAACGTATTTTATCCTGCACGTTAGCCTTAGTTAGCAGGTACATTCCTGTGACGGCATTTGGCTTGCCAGTCGATCAAAAACTAAAATAAAGCAGAAAATTACAACGATACAACAATGCTAGGCATGAAACAGCGATATACAGTGGTCCCTCGTTTATCATAGGAGTTACGTTCTAAAAATAACCCGCGATAGGTGAAATCCGCGTAGTCGGCTATATTTTTCACAATTATTCTAGATGTTTTAAGACTGTACAACCCCTTACTACACACGTTATACACTTTTCTCAGACATTAACATTCACACTTTTTTTCTCTTGTTTAAACACTCTCGAAGTTCAAACATTCGTAGAAAAGTAAGTTCATTATTATAGATCGAAACCGAAGATCCAAACCTGTTTTCAGGTGCCAACATTTATCCCTGTCAGTCTATCCTGCAGTCACCGATCCACAAAGCGAAAGTAGACTCCATCTTTAAGAAGGTCGCACACTGGATGCGCCGCGCACATGACAGTTCAACGCAATCTCACGGCAATTCGTAACTTTTTGATTCAGTGGTTAATTCGTATGAATTTGTACGATTTAAATCGTACAATTTAGTACGATTTGCTCATCCCCCAATGACGGTTGGGTTTAGGGGTGGGGTTAGGTGCCACGCCTCCTTTTTAAAATCGTACAATTACGTACGACTGAACTCGTACGAATTAGCCACTAAACTGACAAAACGTACAATATGTGAGATCAGGCTGGACAGTTGGAAGTAACACACACTGGATGTGCTCACTCGCATGTTATTTAAAATGAAATTATTCAGCTGCAACAGCAGAACAGAGTCGTAGCTGGGCATCGCAGACAGCCGCCGACTTGCAAAGCTGGTTTGCGTACCCTGATATAAATGTTTACGAGTTTAAAAGGCATGGCGCTGCGCGGCACATCTGGTGTGCGACCCCCTTTACGATGGTCTTGCTGGGGACAGTTCTAACCCTTTTTGCATCCTTGTTGGAACCAACACAATCTCACGCCAATTCGTAACTTTTTGATTTAGTGGCTAATTCGTATGAATTCGTACAATCTAATTTGTAGAATTTAGTACAATTTTTGATTGGTTCGATTGACGGTTGGGTTTAGGGGTGGGGTTTGGTGCCATGCCTCCTTTTTAAAATCGTACAATTTTGTACAACTGAACTCGTACGAATTAGCCACTAAACTGACAAAATGTAAAATACCTTCGTTTTCTCGTGAGATCAGGCTGTTGGAATCGCTAGCGATCGGCGATTTATGTTAAATTGGCAAGCTGAAGGCATTCTGTACTGTACAGGAGACACCGAGGAAATTGATTGACAATGACCTACAGCCAATCAGGACGCTGAACACAGTGCGCTGTTAAAAAAAATAAGAATAAGAAAATCCGCGAAACTGCGAGGCCATATATAGCGAGGGACCACAGTATGTAAATATTTTCTAGGAAATTTTACAGAAGTTTTCTAAATTTAGACAAAAACGTGAGGCGTAAGTAGTGCACAAAAAGCCTGTTCGCTGTGATCAAGGCCTAATTTGTGTTTTTTTCTCATTTATCTAATGAGTAACTATTCATATCTATTATATCCATTCATATCTGTTATTACTCTTGTAATGGTCATTTTGAAAGTGTAATTCTGAGCTTTATTTAATTTTCTTGCTTGTTATCAGATCAGAATCTAACAATTAAAGGATGAGTTCACCCAAAACTGAAAAATCGGCCATCATTTCCTCACCCTTGTTCAAAACCTTTTCGAGAATCTTTCCTCTGTTAAAAACACAAAAGAAGATATTTAGAAAAATGTTGGAAACCAGTAACCATTGACTTCCATAGCATTTGTTTTTCCTACTATGGAATTCGATGCTTAACAATGTAAACAAACAAAAAAAAACTGTGAGAGAGTGAGTAAATGTTCAAGACGTTTCCTTTGTGTTCTTTCTGAAGGTACTACAGCGCCACCATTCTGCAGATGTCAGGAGTGCGAGACGATAAGCTGGCCATCTGGCTGGTGACTGTAACGGCGTTCACTAATTTCCTGTTTACGCTTCTGGGTGTTTGGCTGGTGGAAAGAGTAGGGAGACGCAAACTTACATTGGGCAGCATCTTCGGTAAGACTGTGGTGTTTATGTTTGACTAATATATACGCTGAGAGAACTCCAGGGTTCCTCACAGTTCATTCACTTAAATTTAAGTCAAGTTAACTTAATAAATGTAAGCGGGTTGAACTTAAAACCATCAAGTTGCTCCCAAAAAACTCAAGATTTGGGTTGTTTCAGCTTATTTTAAATAAGTAGCTTGAAATGTTTGTTTTTGTTGAAACTACTTAAGAAGATTTCATTAAAAAAAGCTAGATTTTACAGACTAGTAATGATGATGATGATGATTATTTAGATTTTTTTTTACTGTTTTTATTTTTTGGCTAGGCACATTTGATAAAATTAATCAATTACTATAAAATAACTCAATGTAATTCACTGTATATATGTCAAACTGTATGAATTTGTGCACAGTCGCATTATAAATGGGAATCATAGTTAAAAACGGTTGATGTTGTGCTGCTCAATAGCATTTATCATGATCTGCATTTATTTGTTAGAGCTTTAGTAATATCACTGCATTACATTACAATCTTTATATTGTCAAACCATCAGGGGTGGACTTTTTAATGGTCTAATATTCAAAGAAGAACCTGGAGATGTTATTTGGCCCTCACACCATTCATATATGCATATACAAATGGCAATTTTGCAGTATATGTTGCATATATGTGTATGTAAGACTTATTTTTACATCAGAATTTTTACATATGGATTAATATTTTATAAATGTAACATTGCCGGACTCGCACGTTTGAACTTTGTATTATAAATGCTAATAATAGTCACTATAAATATGACAATATGCTTTCCCCCCCTGTACAGGCACTGTTTTGAGTCTTTGTCTGCTGTCTGTTGGGTTCCTCCTGTCCGCCCAGCATTCTCCGCCTGTTACTCTACATCTGTCCGATCCCACAACACCCAACTCCAGCTGCGCAGCACATCTGTGAGTGCTGATCTTCTAACGATATACAATTAACAAGTTCGTTATATAGGACGTGTGCGCTGTCTTGTTATTCTGTGTCTTCCTTGAGAGTGAAGAATATACTGGCTAAACTGGCTCTGTTGGTCAACTATGGGGTTAGATTAGTGCCAAATGAAATGACAAAATAGGGTTTATACAAGCCAATCAGAAAAGACCAGGTTTTAGGCCCGCCCCCACAAGAGATTTGTGCCAGAATTGAGAGTTTTCAGCAAAACACTACTACAGTATATCCTGCGGAAGTCCTTTTAAAGCCAAAATAATTAAGGATTAAGCTAACGCACAATTAACCAACGAGGAGACGAGCCTGGGCTGTGCTTCTGCACCAATTCCTTCATAGAAAGATCAACCAGAAAGGAGAAATGTATGGATTTGTGCCGAAAGGTAGCATCGTTGACCTACTGTATAACAATCTAAGGTACCTATAACTGTTAGTGTGTTTGTATGCTGTTTATACAATTTCTATTTTAATTCGCAGGTTAGGTGCAATTAAACTATACATTTAAATGCAAAGTCAAATCATAAACGGCAGTACAACACCGGAAAATATTCATCTGAGCAAAAAGAAACAAGAAGAAACCTCATGAGCAATGACTAAATTGCTGAGGAATACCCTCAAGATAAATGTAAACACTGCTGTATTGTGGCTCTGACAGGGACATGATGGTTTTAAAGAACTGAAAGTTGCAGAACATGGATGGCAAGTGCCTATAATTTACAGGTTGCGATCACATCTCGGTTTTGTCCGGTTGAAATGTGATCCAAATGTTTGCAGCTTGAAACAGAACTATGAACAGATTGTGCTGCATTTCTATGGAGATCCCAGTGTAGCTGTCATTACGGCAATAAAAAAAAGTTCACGTGACTGAAAACTATTTTATGACTACTAATTTACATTTGCCATTACATGACGGAAACTAAATATTCACGACAACGAAAACAGCAGCATTGCGTTCAAAAATGAAGCTAAAATGGCGTTTTTTTTACTATGGATCCTTTCTACAAGCCAGTTATGACGCATTTAACGCTCACCAGCATCTTCAATCCTTGAACGTTTTTAATATTTAGATTTTTTAAATACGTATGAACATTTATATGTATTTATGTATCATGTCATCTTTGCTTCAAATTACAAAAAAAAAAAATTAGCGCTTGTGCGAAGCGTTTTTAATGCAGTGTCTATAGCAGTGTTTCCCAACCCTGTTCCTGAAGGCACACCAACAGTACATATTTTGGATGTCTCCGTTATCTGACCCATTAACTTCAGGTGTTGGAGTCTCTTCTGATGTTATGATAAGATGATTCAGGTGTTTGATTAGGGAGAGGTTGAAAATGTGGACTGTTGGTGTGCCTTCAGGAACAGGGTTGGGAAACACTGCTCTATAGGACAGTAAATTTGACATTATTCTCTCTTCTGTCTGCCGTTATAAGTCTCGCACGATCTGAAAGCCTTTATAACACCATCGTTGAGCTTTTCTTTTATTATTTGAGCAGATAAGATAGTAAAAACATTATTTGTTGTACTCTCCCATTCACTGCGCTCTAAGTTTTCTCGACTATGACGACTTCCGCTACTGAGAAACCCGGAGGGGTCTATTGTAGTTGTTTAATTTAATCGAAACGTTCCCCTTCAGATATTATAATCCATAACTATTATGAAACCAATTTAAAACCTCTCAAATGCAAACCCGTTTTAAATCACCATCAAAAATAAAAATAAATGAATAACTAGACAGATCAGTACAGTTCATATGTGGGACGTAGTAAATGACACATTTAGCTAAATTACTTTAGCACTAAAAGAGGAAGGTTATTCCTCTATATTTTGGATCTAGCATGAAAACCAGTGATGTAGTGATCTGGAAAATGATAGCGGAATTAAATATACGTAATATCAGGCCTCTGTATGGTTAGTGGAATTCAATTGGTGCTTATGAATACCATCAGTCTCCATACAGCAGCATTGACCCCAGGTGGGCTACACTGGCAGAGCTATGATAGCTCTGATGCAGAAACTGAGACTCATCTTTCAGTTCTAAGCAGACAGGCGAGGAACTCATGATGGTTCCTATTGTAAAAGCAGGGGTTTTCAACTCTACTCTCCTCCAGGAGCTTTAAATCATGTACTATTTGTTTGTAGGGGAAGATATCAATTTTAAACATATTTTATGATTGACTTGAATTCAACTTGACCGTAAATTCGCTTGAAGTGAAAACAATTACAAATATTCTCATTGGATGACATCCACCCCTCCCAACCATTGCTTGCCTGTGAGCAATAGACTTTTAAAATACAATTCCATATCAAAAATGTTGGGACGGTATAGAAAACGCTATTTTAAAACCGCACTGTGCCAAAACGAAGCCCTATGTTAACAGTGTCCAGAAGCGTCGTCAACTTTTTTGAGCTCAGAGACATATGGGAGGGACTATCACACAGTGCAAACATGTACTGTGGTCAGAAGTGAAGTTTCATAAGCTAATTTCGAGAGGAGCACGTGATATGATTGAGCACGTCTGGCCGCTCATCTGTAATCAGTAATAATCCAATCAGAGTGATCCTAGTTTACTATAAATGGATCATTTTCTTCCTACCGCTCTATCTTCGTTTGGAAGAATCCCCCCTTCCACCCCATCTCCTCCTTTTTCTCCCTTTTCTAAAGGGGGAGCTCTCGAGACCTACCTGATCTCTGATCTCCTGATATGCTTATCGACCGGGCGGGAGCCCTGAGCTCAAATATCTCCGAGCTCAGGGTTCTCTCCCGGGACAGCATGCCAAACCTGCTTTATACGCCAAACATATCTAAGTGGGAACTCTTAAAATGGATGCCGCTTGCACTTCAAACTGCGACAATGAAGACCCTGTTGCCCACCTTTAAGACTTGTTTGCAGGAAGAATGGGACAAAATTAAACCTGAAACACTTCATCGCTTGGTGTCTTCAGTCCCTAAACGCCTTTTAAGTGTTCGAATGGCAACATTACCAAAGTGGTAAATGCTTTACTGTTACGTTTTTTGAAATGTGTTGCAAGAACCAAAATTGGAATAATATAATAATAATATATATAATCATATAAAATCACCAGGAACACATTAAATAATGTTTGTTATGTTGTCTGCGATGAAATACGAGTCAAAGTACATTTAGAAAATTCTACTTTCTTTTTTAAATTTAATTTTCCATACTGTCCCAATACGGTCTGATTTGGGGTTGTAATAAAAAGATAATAAAAACTGTTAACCTGCAATAAAATTATTGTATGCGTTAATTAATTGATGCTTTAAAATGATAACTTGCCCATCCCTAATTATATTTTGAAAAAAACGGTAAAATTGTTTGTGAGTCCCCTTGCTCTTGTGAAATTATACCATTTCTAATGGGTTTCTCTTGCTTTAGTCAACAACTCATTGCCCTCCAACCTGAGTGAAAATCAATTTTATGTTGGACCCAGTGTGTGCACTTTGGTGTAATAACCGCGTCTGTTAGGGGGTCTAGACTGCTCGCTGTTCCCTAATGTCACCGTAATAGAGTGTCTGAAGTGTGTAACCTCATAACAATGACCCCGCTGTAATCTGACAGCGCGGCCTCTTTTTTCCATCCTAATTTATTCTTCCAGCTCACCATACACACATAGCCAAAACAAAGCGTGTTTATTTCTCCACTAATGGATGTGCTATCATCACAGCACCTTAAATCTCCAGTAATGGAATACAGTATTTAATGGATGCACTGTATCTGACATGCAAAATCTACCGACCAGGACTGCTGGAGCTGAATTCTGAATAGGTGTTGATATGTAAAGTTGCCAGATTGTGGTTTTATCATCATGACATCTAAATGGAAGCTATGTGGTTTTGGTAAGTGGCAAAATTCTCCTGAAAAGGATTTAAAAGTCAATTTCCAACCCTAGAAATTGGCCCTAATATGATATGGTTGGATTTGACTATTTGGAAGGGTCGTTAATAATAATAATAATAATAATAATAATGAGCTCACACACACACACACACACACAGTGTAATTTAGTCTGAAATACACACATGCAGCATAATCATACTTCAATATTTCAATCTTTTCAGCTAAAGTGGTGGAGAGGTTTATTTTAGCTAGAAGGAGTGAGTGAGCCATCTTGATGCTACCAGAGTAACCTAGTTTGGGCAGTTGCGTTGTGGATGAAATATAGGTTAAATTCGAATTATACTCAGACCGAGACGTCTTTAGGGTTGTATTTTGTAGGTTTAATGTATCTGAAATCAGAGACAGGAATATCCAAAGTTTTTGAAGTTTATTGCAATCCTTCCATTCTACAATAAGAGCTGAGTGATATGACACGATGCATAACTGTGCATTAAACACATATATACTGAGCAGTTTACATCTGTTTGTTGCCTCATTACAAATATACATGGCACATTCCACAAGTGATGTTTTATAAACAAATTTGGGGAGGAGCACGCGCAGAAGTTTCAGTATCAAATACGTCATTGACAATTATTCTATTATCCAATCAGTTCTTGACCAAACCCCTATATATACCAAAGCTGTCTTACCTGCAGCATCTTACGACTTTAGCATCCCTCCACCACCCCGACACCTCACCTCTTAAGCATTACAATCCCGGGGGGAGCGTTCTGGGGCCGGGCTAGATACTTCGCTCGAATCCCTATTCCTCTCTGTTTCCTAATAAGAGGAATAACTCAAGTTTGGGTGTCTTCCCTGAGCTCAGAGCCCTCTCCCCGGACAGCACGCCAAATACGCTTTATTCTGAAACTATTGTAAGTGTGAACTCGTGAATATATACTTGTGTCAAGGCACCTGCGTCTTACGTCTTGCATCACAGCTCCCGCGAGACCTGGGAAATCGACGGGGCGAGAGAAAAGGAGATGGAAAAAATTAGGAGAGACCATAGAGAGAGAGAGAGAGGGAAGAGGGAAAAGAAGAAAAAAATTGGGGTTCGGTTCTCCAAGCACGCTGCCTCTTGGACCTAAACAAGATAAGTGACTCTTACTCGCGGTGCCTGTCAACAGAACTAGCTACGTCTCAGTGGACGGCTTTAGACTGCTTCACCTCCGGCTGGCAGGCGACGGCTCCTCTGGCTCACGGGCGCTGTCTTTCACTCTCTGCTTCTACCCATCGTGGCGGATTGCAGCAGGCTTCGGCTTTCGGCAGATGGTGGCAACTTCCCTGGATTATTTTTTTTTGATGGTGTTAAGCCTCCATCTCCTGCTCCTCCCCATCGACAGCAGGTCTCCGCGTCTGATGAATGGGGTGGCTCTTCCATTCCCTCACAGACAGCAGCCGACCAGGTTGTGGTGGGTGGCGACGGCGAGTTTTGTCCACCTGGCAAGTCTCTCCAGTGCTGGCCTCGAGCACCTATGGCAGCAGACTCTGCTCTTCCAGTTCAATATCACCATGAACTTCCCACAGCAGCGAGGGCTCTCTGACAGCTTCTCTGAAACCTCCTGAGTTTCGGCAACCACTGTAATGAAGTTGATGGCCATTGGGGAGAAGGAACTCCTCAAGGTGGCTACCACCAAACCGAAACCTGGTTCTCTCTCATCTTCCACTGCTGTCTCTCCTCCTTTTATTATCCAGAGCTCCTCCGTGGGACTCGAGACCAGTGTGGGAAAAAGGTGCTGCCAGTTATCACTTACACCAGTGGTCATCAACCACTGTGCCACGGACCGGTTCAGTTGGTATCGAGCCGCACAAGAAATCATTAATTATTTATTTCTAATCTGAGTCTGAACGATCTTTTCTTTTGAAAAATTATCATATTTTCTCATTTCATCTCGGTCACTTGAGTGCCCAAATTTAACCCACAAGCTAGCAAAATGAGTAAGAAACAGACATCTTTGGAAAGATTCTTTGCTAAGGGGAAAAGGCCCTGTGACAGACCCGCGAACTGACAAGGAATAGATCTGCAACCCATTTGCCAACAAATCAGGTGAATCCACCATGTCAGCGCAAGAAGATCAACTGCTGGAGATCGCAAATGGGGCAGTTCACATAACATGTCGTTTCTAGAGTTCACGCAAGTTTGTTATTTCAAATGGAGGTGCCGGGCTTGCACCCTTGCAGCTCGCACCTTCCAGAAGCACCCAGTTGAATGAATGCCGCGAGCGCACCACGAGTCACTAGACAAGAACTAACCGATCAAGCTTCATAAATTGCATGGAATATACACATTTCGGAAGACTTAGCAACATTTCGCCAAGCAACCAAACGAACCCAACCACCAACACCAGCCTCTTGATTTGCTTCCATGGCTCTCGGCCCTGCCGCACTCACTACAGATACATTTAAACAGACCGTATGCCTCTTTGGGGATTGTATTCAACTTATTTGGAATCTTCTGTTCTGTGGATTTAAAAGTCAGGTGTAACGGGCAATGTGCCCCCTTGTCCTTCTGTGATCTGATTGATTGACAAAGTATTGTTAGCATGTTAGAAGTGGCGGTACGCAAGTAAAACAATACATTAAACGGCAATGCATTAAACAACTTAAGATTAAAATAAAAAAGTGCTACTATGTGTACAGCCCACTTTGAGGACTGGACACGGCAACGCTGAGAGGCTTGTCTTTGAGTGGGTTTTAATTTAAAAGTAATTTGTCTTACATTATCTTTCTAGGTCATGCGAGCCCTGTATGCTGGACCCTGGCTGTGGTTACTGTTATCAGGAAAACAGCACTGCTGTGTTCGCCTCCTCCTGTGTGCCTGTCAATCCGGCCTCCACTGAGAGAGCAGCGTGGGGCAAGTGAGTCACCACTGAAGCCCAGACTTGTGTACTTCTGCTCTTCTCCGTTTATTTGGCCATTTGTTGGGTTATTCATTCTACAGTACAATACAAACTAGACCAATCTGTAATAACATGGTGATTTTACAGTAGAATATTGATTGAATCGGCGGAAGGGCTTTAATAGTGAACCATTATTTGTTTGTATACCTTATATAATAATTCGCTGTCTCTCTTGTAACCCTAACAGATGCTCTAATACCACACATTTGCCAGACAGTGGTATATGGGCCTATAACTTCTGCCCAACTTCTTATTCATGGGTTGTGCTTTTGGGACTTGTGCTCTACCTTGCATTTTTTGCCCCAGGTAAGATGATCCTTACTGTTTTTAAATGAACTCAGCATTCGTGTATTTTCAGTTTCTGCAGATATGAATGACAATTAGCTATATGAGAGTATTTACACACTCTGTTTACAAAGAGTTTACATTGTTTCAGGGTTTCTGTGGGTCTTAAAATTTAAACAACGCTGCTATTTAAGTCCTTATATATACTCGATAACTTTTTTTTTTTTGTAAATACTTCAACATGAAGACATAAAGTTTTTTGATATTGAACAACCTTGAGTTTAAATTTGAACAGTACACAAGGGTCAATATGGTATTAATAGTCTAGTTATTTTCTTTAAAGGTCAACTCGATGTTACCTCTTTAAAATGATCATTGTAAAGAGATGTAACAGAGTCTGAGTAGATCTTGACTGATCCACTTTATAAATCGATCTTTATAAAAGTTACTTAGTCAACCTTTTTGTCTTTTAAATAAGACATGTCTAATGGAATTTAATCTAATGCATTTAACATCTTTTTACCTCCTGACAGGAATGGGGCCGATGCCATGGACGGTTAATTCTGAAATCTACCCCCTTTGGGCCAGAAGCACAGGCAACGCTTGTTCTGCCGGAGTGAACTGGACTTTCAATGTGCTGGTGTCCCTGACGTTCCTTCACATGGCCCAGTACTTCACTTACTATGGTAATACTCTAATTAGTGGATCAACTGCAGTCGTGAGCGTGACCTTTTTGTCAGCATCAATACAGCATTTGATGTCTCGACATCAAGAGTTTGCTCCACATAAAGGCATTGTAGAGCTAATTACTTGCATGACTCAGTATTCCTCTGAACGTCAACACGTCTCTCTGAAAACAGACCTTCATATGCGCGTGATTCATCAGCGCATGTTATCGAAAGTTTGTTTTCAGGACAACTCATTCACATGTAGAAGATTGCTTTGTGTTTTAACCATTTGTTTCTAGGCTACTGGATTATTACAGAAAGACAGTTAGCTTCATAAATATCAGGACATCAACAAAATAAAAAAAAATTGGCTCTATACATCAACACAATGGGTTTGAAATTACATGAAGATGTGCTTTAACTGCAGACTGTCGGCTTTAATTTGAGGGTATTTACACCCAAATCAGGTGAACGCTGTAGGAATTACAACAGTTTTCATATATGCCTCCCACTTGTTAAGGGACCAAAAGTAATTGGACAGAATAATAATCATAAGTCAAATTTTCACTTTTTAATAATTGGTTGCAAATCTTTTGAAGTCAATTACAGCCTGAAGTCTGGAATGCATAGACATCAGCAGACGCTGGGTTTCATACCTGGTGGTGCTCTGCCAGGCCTCTACTGCAACTGTCTTCAGTTCCTGCTTGTTCTTGGGGCATTTTCCCTTCAGTTTTGTCTTCAGCAAGTGAAACGTATGCTCAATTGCATTCAGATTAGGTGATTGACTCGGCCATTGCATAACAATCCATTTCCCTTCAAAAACTATTTGGTTGCTTTTGCAGTATGCTTTGGGTCATTCTCCATCTGCACTGTGAAGCACCGTCCAATGAGTTCTGAAGCATTTGTCTTAAACAATCCTAGAGGAAACACTGCATGCCCACACCATGTCACTACTACCACAATGCTTCACCGCTTAGGATCTTGAGCAGTTCTTTCCTTCTCTATACTCTTCTCTTCCCATCACTCTGGTACAAGTTGATCTTGATCTCATCTGTCCATAGGATGTTGTTTCAGCACTGTGAAGGCTTTTTTAGAACTCTAATCTGGCCTTTCTGTTTTTGAGGCTCATCAATGGTTTACATCTTGTGGTGAACCAGCTGTATTCACTCTGGTGTAGTCTTCTCTTGATTGTTGACTCTGACACACATACATCTGCCTCCTGGAGAGTGTTCTTTATCTAACCAACTGTTCTGAAGGGTGTTTTCTTCACCAGGGAAAGAATTCTTCAGTCGTCCAACACAGTTGTTTCTGTGGTCTTTGGGGTCATTTGGTGTTTCTGAGCTCACTGGTGTGTTTATCTTGTTACGAATGTTCCAAACAGTTGTTTTGTCCACGTCTGGTGTTTTTGCCATCTCTCTGATGGGTTTGTATGTTTTTTCAGTCCAATGATGGCTTGCTTGACTGATAGTGACAGCTCTTTGGATCTCATCTTGAGAGTTGACAGTAACAGATTCCAAATGCAAATAGCACACTTGAGATGAACCCTGCACCTTTTATCTGCTCATTGTGATTGGAATAATGAGGGAATAACACACACCTGGCTATGGAGCAGCTTAGAAGCCAATTGTGCAATTTCTTTTGGTCCCTTAACAAGTGGGAGGTAATTCCTACAACGTGCACCTGATTTGGATGCAAATACCCTCAAATTAAAGATGAGTATTCATTGTGTTGGTGTAAAGAGCAAAAGGAGCAAAAAAATTGAATTGTGTCCCAATATTTATGGACCTAACTGTATATATCACTGACGGCTTTAGGGCTGTCGATTTAAAGGGGACCTATTCTGCAGAAATCAAAAACACAGTTGTGTGCAAGCAGCAAGTGAATATAGCCATTGTTATTACATTTAATAATCAATAACTCTGTGTTTTTCCAGGCGTATTCTTCCTCTACACCAGTTTGGCTCTTACGGGCTTCTTTTTCATCTACGGTTGCCTCCCTGAGACTAAAGGACGGCGGCTAGAAGAGATCGAATCCTTGTTTGAAAACCGACTCTGCTCGTGCGGCATCTCGGATTCTGACGAGGACCGGCAAGTGGAATACATCCGGGTAAAAGGCTCAAACTACCACCTATCGGACAATGACGCGTCTGATGTTGAATAACTGGTGTGAAACCTGTGGTCTGGTAAACGGGGATGAGAAGGCATCGACTGCGCCTCGCTCGATCCCCACGTCAGGTTGGCTCACTGTATCGGTCAGATCGAGTCTCTCTCATCCAGACGTCCACCGCGATGGCAAGAACAGGGTTGTAGAGCACACACAAACAAACACGCAGTGCCAAGTCAGCTTTTATAATGTTGTGAGTGTGCTCATTCCTCCACCGGCAGATGAAAACACACTCATCATTCGTGTAAAAGGTGTTTAGCTGTAAATGCAGTAATATATATGCAGAAGGATATTACTGTTTTTGTTTTCTTTGTCATGTTTAAGCACGAACAAAAAGCTCATTTTAAATCTTGAAATAACACTTACATTAAAAAAGATAAGATATGCTACCAGTCAACACTTTCGACACACTGACTTATTCTTAATGGACCCTTTTCAGAAACTAAGATGATGCAATTCTGTAGTGATTAACATTGTACATTGAACAGATTTTTATTCTGCACTATCATAGATTAAATTTTTTTAGA
This sequence comes from Danio aesculapii, assembly GCF_903798145.1. NCBI lineage: Eukaryota > Metazoa > Chordata > Actinopteri > Cypriniformes > Danionidae > Danio > Danio aesculapii. The sequence goes on along the minus strand of NC_079438.1, from coordinate 218,633 downwards.
GGCCATATGTTATATTTTTTCTTTCCTGTTTTTTATTTTCATTTACGTAATTTTCACTTGATCTGGACATATAATTTTTCATAAAAAACTAGTTATGTCAAAAAAACAACAGTCACGATTACACGAAAAACAAATGTTGATATCAAGAGAAAATAAAACTTGTGGTTGCGTAAATATTACAAGAAAATAAAACTCAAGATCACACGAAAACGAGTTATGGCAAGATAATGAGAATATAACAGTTACAAACACGCAAAAACCAGTAATGTTGAGATCACAAGAAAATTAAACTTACAATTACGTGAAAATGAGTAATGTCAAGATCATGAGAATATAAAAGTTCTGATAACATGCAAACAAATTATGTCAGTTGTGATCACGGAAAAATACGTTATGTCGAGATCACGAAAAAATAAAAGTTGCGATAATGTAAAAACGAGTGATGTCGAGATCACGAGAAAATAAAAGTTGCATTAACGTGAAAACGAGTGATGTCGAGATCACGAGAAAATAAAAGTTGCGATAACGTAAAAATGAGTGATGTTGAGATCACGAGAAAATAAAAGTTGTGATAACGTGAAAACGAGTGATGTCGAGATCACGAGAAAATAAAAGTTGCGATAATTTGAAATCGAGCGATGTCGAGATCACGAGAAAATAAAAGTTGCGATAACATGAAAACGAGCGATGTCGAGATCACGAGAAAATAAAAGTTGCGATAACATGAAAACGAGCGATGTCGAGATCACGAGAAAATAAAAGTTGCGATAACATGAAAACGAGTGATGTCGAGATCACGAGAAAATAAAAACAAATTATGTCAGTCGCGATTATGAAAAATAAGCTATGTCGAGATAAAAGTCGTGATCACGGGAAAACCAGTTATGTCAAGATTACGAGAAAATAAAAGTCACGATCACACAAAAATAAGTCAAGTCAAGATCATGAGAAAACTCAGGTCTTGATCATGAGAAAACAAAAGAGAAAAGAATGATATAATACATGGCCTCTTAGGAATTCCATACCATTCATACCTATATAAGTTTATCCTGGAAAGTGTCCATTGAAATGTTCACCTTCTAATCATCAAAACAAATATTCAAATGCCATTTTAATAGATGTCTGGGAATTATGTAGAGATTAAAAGTAACTCAACAAGTAATTATTTTTGTTCTGGGCATTCAAGTGTGTCTCAATTTTTGACTAGTAGTCCATAAATCAATCTAATTGCTTAACATAACGCGAGTCCCTGAATATGAACCAATGATAAATCTAAAGTTATTAACCTCACGTCCCCCGGCCTCGATTAAAACCTTCCACACTCTGAAACGTGTAGCATATTGCCTTGCTTGTATGTAATATGCGACCTGCCTTTCACCGTCTGGTTTTTGAACAGTTTATTTTGTAAAGAACCGTCAAGTTTGTAGGATTAGAGATCATTGACACAAAGTCTTATGTAGCTTTCTGCGGTTTCCTGTGATCGTGTAGTGTGGCCTTATAAAATCTTCACAAATGTATTTATTTATTTATGTTACGACCTTGTTTCATCTTAATTTAATTTTAATTTAATGTTTACATTTTTAAATAGCTTTTTGTTATTAAATATATATTTTAATATGATTTTAAGTTGTCTTCCTTATAGCCTAGTGTACAAAAATCATTTTATTGGTCTTGTCTGAGGAATAATGTAGGCTATCTGTTTTGACGAGTACAGTGTAATATCCGATGTTCTGTTGTGCTAAGTATTCAGTTAGACAAATACACACGACAGCGTGCCAAACTGACCTGGAAAAACTCTGTGTTGTGGTTCTAGCTTTCTTGAAAACCAAGCTGATGACTCCTGTAAAAGCAACCCAATAACGTGTCGACTCAACTTCCTGTTTAAAGGGTTCAGTGATGCATAATTGTGCACATCAGGCCTTGTGTATTGTGCGTTTTTGTTCAGACACTTGGTTACGTGTTAGTTGACATTTTCAAAACTTCATTTGGTTGAACAAAGTACTAATGAAATTGGCAGAATGTTTGGCATTTTAGCTCAGTTTGACCTTAAAGGAATAATTCACCCACAAATGGCCGTTTACTCACCCTCACACAGGTCCAGATAATAATAATATTCTATGAAATATAAAATGATTTCCATATAATAAAGCCACAGAGGTAAATAATAGTCTAATAAAATAAAACCATTCATTCAATCTCTTGGGCTTGGCCGGGTCACGGGGGCAGCAGTCTCAGGAGAAAACCCCAGACTTCCCTCTCCCCAAAACTTCCTCCAGCTCCTCCAAGGGGATCCCGAGGCATTCCTAGGCCAGCTGAGAGACATAGTCCCTCCAGTGTGTCCTGGGTCTTCTCCGAGGCCTCCTCCTGGTGGGACATGCCTGGAACACCTCCCTAGGTAGACGTCCAAGACGCATTCGAAACAGATGCCCGAGCCACCTCAGCGGACCTCTCTCGATGTGGATGAGCAGCGGCTCTACTCCGAGCTCCTCCCGGGTGACAGAGCTCCTCACCCTATAAAGGTGCGTCCTGCCATCCTGAGAAGGAAACTCATTTCAGCCACAGATCTTGTCCTTTCGGTCATGACCCAAAGCTCATGACCATAGGTGAGAGTAGGAACGTAGATTGACCTGTGAATCAAAAGCTTTGCCTTTCCGCTCAGCTCCTTCTTTACCTCAACGGACCGGTACATCAATCTCACGTTCCACCCTTCCCTCACTCATGAACAAAACCTCAACATACTTGAGCTCCTCCACCTGGGGTAAGGACTTTCCTCCAATCTGGAGATGGCAAACCACCTCTTTCTGGTGAAGCACCATGGCCTCGGACTTGGAGGTGCTGATTCTCAAGTCACATTCGGCAGCAAACCACCCCAGTGCGTGCTGAAGATCCATGTCCAATGAAGCCAACAGAACAACATCATCTGCAAATAACAGATGAAATCCTGTGTTCCCGGAACCGGAACCCCTCTGGCCAAAGGCTGCGCTTTAAAACTCTGTCCATAAAATGAAGTAAATAAAACTTAACTAGGCGACGCAGTGGCGCAGTAGGTAGTAGTGCTGTGGCCTCACAGCAAGAAGGTCGCTGGTTCGAGCCTCGGCTGGATCAGTTGGCGTTTCTGTGTGGAGTTTGCATGTTCTCCCTGTGTTGGCGTGGGTTTCCCCCACAGTCCAAAGACATGTGGTACAGGTGAATTGGGTAGGCTAAATTGTCCGTAGTGTTGAGTGTGGATGAGTGTGTATGGATGTTTCCCAGAGATGAGTTGCAGCTGGAAGGGCATTCGCTGCGTAAAACATATTCTGGATAAGTTGGCGGTTCATTCCGCTGTGGTGACCCCGAATTAATAAAGGGACTAAACCGAAAAGAAAATGAATGAAAATGAAACTAAATTACATTTGTGGGTGAACTATTACTTTAAGAAATCAAATTTCTGACATAAAATGTATTGAGTGGAGTACAGGAAGTGACCTAATTAAAGGTTTCAGTCGACATGTGTGATGTAATTGAGAGTTTTATTGAACAGTTTCATGTGTTTGACTTTTAGATTTGTATTGGAACAATCTCCACCATTGAGCACCGTTTCTGAGCGTGTGGATGTTTGTTTTTTCTCTTCAGTTTGTTTGTATGTTTTCATTTTTAATGTCGAACTAAATGCAGCATTTCTACTGTTGATAGAACCTAGTGAGGACAAACGTTGTGTTGTACAGTATTTGATTACCGTTGCTGTAAATGTTTTGCTAGATTTATATTGTATAAAACTAAATATATGAACTTTGAAAACTTGAAGATGTACTTGGGAACAACAATAAAGATATATAGCGTACAATGATCTAACTCTTTCTCTGCTTTAACATGCCAGCAGATTCTCCACAGATGCTCCTTTCGCACCTTTTTCCGCTGTGGGGTCTTCGTCTCATTCAGATTCTGTTACGCGCCTGACGTCCGTGACAGGGTGTTGCCACACATTTTCATATCGCGGGTCATCACACCTGGGCAGTTTGATTCTGCATTCCCATTGCTGCCCCTTTATCTGTTCTGGAGAAAAGCACACACAAATTAATGCACTTTAGACATTTAAACTAGCATTGTTTTTTTAAATATGCTAATTTTACAACTCCCCTAGAGTTAAACAGATGAGTTTACCATTAATGAATCAAAAAAACATTTTTGAGTTCATTCAGCCGATCTCTGGGTCTGGCTGGAGCACTTTTAGCTTAGCTTAGCATAGATCATTGAATCGGATTAGACCATTAGCATCTCACTCAAAAATAATCAGAGTGCGTAATTTTTAACATTTTCTCTCATTTTAGCGTAATATATAAGAGTTACTATTAAGAGGACTATTTTCAGGTGTTATGTAATATCAATGCATCTGCTGCAGTCATGGTACGACAGCAAATTTCCTTGATTATTACGCCAGAATGAGAGTATACTTAGCCATATCGACCAAGAAAGAGTAACGTTTCACTTTCTGTTGGTCTTAGTACATGATGTAACTACAGAAGAGGACAAATCACCAAAACTCGTTTTGAATTTTTGAGTGAGATGCTAATGGTCTAATTTGATACAACTATCTATGCTAAGCTAAGCTAAAAATACTTTAATACTTTAAGCTCGAAAATGGTTTAATAAAAACTGTTTATGCGACCTGCCCTTCACCGTCTGGTTTTTGAACAGTTTATTTTGTAAAGAACCGTCAAGTTTGTAGGATTAGAGATCATTGACACAAAATGTCTTATGTAGCTTTTTGCGGTTTCCTGTGATCGTGTAGTGTGGCCTTATAAAATCTTCACAAATGTATTTATTTATTTGTTTGTTTATTTATTTATTTATGTTACGACCTTGTTTCATCTTAATTTAATTCAATATCAATGCATCTGCTGCAGTCATGGTACGACAGCAAATTTCCTTAATTATTACGCCAGAATGAGAGTATACTTAGCCATATCGACCAAGAAAAGAGTAACGTTTCACTTTCTGTTGGTCTTAGTACATGATGTAACTATAGAAGAGTCGAGCTTTGAATAGGAAAATCATCAAAACTCGTTTTGAATTTTTGAGTGAGATGCTAATGGTCTAATTCGATTCAATTATCTATGCTAAGCTAAGCTAAAAATACTTGAATGGATTCAACAATGGTTTAATAAAAACTGTTTAACTCTAGGGGAGTTGTAAAATTGGCCTTTTTATTCTTTTAAAGTGAAGTTTTCCTTTAAAAATTATGTTTTCTTTCTGATTTTTAGCAGTTTTTACTGAAGACTTCATTGTCACATATGCCTTAAGAAATGGTTGATTGCTGTTTCTTTTGTTTGTTTGTTAAATATAGTGCATTAATTAATAATTGTTTTTTTTTATTAAAGTTTTTTTCAATATTCTCTAAAGAACAAACTGCATTTATTGTATCAGCGCAAGAACGCATCATTGCTAAATGAAAGTATACATTTTCCTTCATTCATACACTGTAAAAAATGCCGGGTTCCACACAATCGATTTGTGTTGGGACAACATGAAGCAATTACGTTAACTTATTTGTTTTTACAAGTGGCTTGAACATAAAATAATTAAGTTGTCCCCCCAAAAAATGAAGAATTTAGTTGTTTCAGCTCATTTTAAATAAGCACAAACAGCAAACAGCATTTTTTAACTCACAGAATGTGCAAATGAAACTGTTCAAGGATGATAATTAATAAATAATTGAAGAATAATAGTTATTTAATATAATAAGTGAATTTAAAGTATCCAGGCACAATGCATAATAACATTCATAGCTTAAACTACAAAATAATCTCATTTATTTAACTGATCAAGACGACAGTGTTATTTTACATTTCATTATTTTAATTAATCATTTCCTTCAGTATAGTCTCTATTTCAGAGGTCGCCACAGTGGAATGAACCACCATCTATTCCGGCGTATGTGTGACGCAGCGGATGCCCTTCCCAGTACTGTGAAACACCTATACACACTCATTCACGCACTCATACACTACGGCCAATTTGGTTAATCCAATTCCCCTATAGCGCGTGTGTTTAGACTGCGGGGGAAACCGAAGCACCCGGAGGAAACCCACGCCAACACAGGGAGACTATTTATGTTTGATTGGTAGAGCTTCAGAAGACTTTCAACATTCATTTAGTCAAACTTTATCATGTCTGTATTGAAACTGGCTGAAAAGTATTGTCAGTGTGTCGATCAGAAGCAACATCTGCTTTAAAGAGTTCAGTGAGGTTTCAGAATGCTCAGGTTATTTATATACCTGAAGGTTTGGGGGATGAATCGTCCACAACGGACGTCAGATCTCTTTTCGTGCTCTTCTGACTGCGAAGATTGCGGATTATACGGTCTGGTTGTGATTTCGGATGCCCTGATGGTCTACTTCTTGCTCTTCTGTGCTTTCCCTTTGGAGAATAAAGCATGACAGGACTGAGCAGCTGAGGGAAAGACTGCCGCCTTGTGGATTTGAGAGGAAGAAGTGAACACTGGACTGAAACGTCCCGGTAAAACGAAGCTGCTGTTTGGGTTCCTGCGTCCAGGGTCGTTACAGAGTTTTCATCATGCCTTTGTGCTTGAATCTGCATGCAGATGAGAAAGATGAGATAGAACAAGCATATTTTTTCATGTGTTCGTTTTACTCATGGATTCTACCTGAGTTTGACAATGACGGGTGGATTTCGCCATCTGTCTGCAGGATGGCGCTGGTGAAGGTGTTGGTGTTTTGTTTTTCACTGGTGAGTACGTGTTGCCTGCTTTGAGAGTTTCTTCAGAATGGATTAGGAATGAGCGGGAGGACTGGCGGATGAACAGATGTTCTTCTTTCTGTCCATTAGAAGACAATGTCACAGTCATAAAACGATTGAACAGGTAAGTGTAATTTTAATAAGAGCTTTTTTTATATAGGACCATTACATTTTATAATAGTTTTGTGTAATTAAGTAACATATGCTATAGTAAATACAGATATATTTATTAATATAATAATAACTCCAATTATAAATGTAATATTTATATTCATTTACCTACTTCTGATGATATACTTCATCATAATTATCAGTGTTAGAGAACCGGAAATGTCTTTCTAATCAAACAATTGTACATTTCCAAATAACAAGAAAGGTCAACTGTGTTTTCAGATATCTTTTCTAAATTAGTACATTTATTTAAATGTTTTATGTATTGTCACATAATGATTTAATTATTCATCAATATTAAAAAAGTATATAATAATATTAATAACAACATTCTGACACAAGTGTCTGTGGGGTTTCATGTATTTCTATACAGTATCCAAATGAGAGTATAATAAAATATTAGTCTAATATTTATATAAAATCAGAATCACAACACTAATTGTTTAATTATTGCATGTGTACAGATAAATGTGCTAATTAAGATGTGTAATGTTATGTAAATATTCTTTTCTAGCATACACGCAACGTCATAAGTCGTTATTATTAGGTTAGATTTAGGTCGACAGCGGCTAAGGATGTTATTTTGATGTCCAATAACGACGTGAAATTGACATTGATATTTGGTTGATTTTAGGTTGTATTGGTCTTAAACCAACGTAATGTTGACGTCAAATACTGACATTTATTCATCAGGTATGGCAATCAAAACCCAACATCTGATAGACGTCATAGAGGTAACGTCCACACAACGTCAAGCTGTAACATAATTAGACATTGATATTTGGTTGATTTTAGGTTGTGTTGGTCTTAAACCAACGTAATGTTGACGTCAAATACTGACATTTATTCATCAGGTATGGCAATCAAAACCCAACATCTGATAGACGTCATAGAGGTAACGTCCACACAACGTCAAGCTGTAACATAATTAGACATTGATATTTGGTTGATTTTAGGTTGTATTGGTCTTAAACCAATGTCATATTGACGTCAAATACTGACATTTATTCATCGGGTATGGCAATCAAAATCCAGCATCTAATAGACATCACAGTGGTAACGTCCACACAACGTCAAGCTGTAACATAATTAGACATTGATATTTGGTTGTTTTTAGGTTAGAAAGTGACCAATATCAAACATCTCTCCAACATTGACGTCAACCCAATTTTCATTTCCAAACAAAATGAAAAGTCCCACATCATTCGGGTACAACATCAATCTGACCTCACGTTGACCTCCTCTGCTTGCTGGGTTCTTATTTCTTTCCAATGGGATACTTCATCATGCTTATCAATGTTCATTTAAAATTGGAAATGTTTTTTCTAATAAAATAATTGAACATTTCCAAATAAAACCATTTAAAACTGTGTTTTCAGGTATCTGTTTATTGGTCATGAACCATAACATTTTAATTGGACATCGTACTTTCATTATTATTTTATTTTATTCAACATTTAAAAATAAACACACAATATTTATACAATATTAGAACATATACCGTTTGACTATTTTAAACGACTTCATGTCAAAACAAAAAGCACACAGTTTACAATGTAATATCAAGTCATATAGAAGTAATCTGAAACATGTTTTTACCCCAACAATAAATATATTCTTTTTAGTCAACTAAATTAAATCTGAATCCAAATACAATACTTTTGGTGAAAAATCTTTTAAATTACATAAAAACTTTTTTTTAAAGTCAAATTCCTCTGTTTATGAGGCATCAACGCACATGTGTTTGCTTTAACCACAAAGGGGCAGTATTTCCTTACAAATGATGGCACATTTTAAATCTCCAATATAGTGTCAAATCAAATGATTGATCCACAATTTAATGAACTTACCTTACACTAAATATTTAACAAATTACATTATATATTGTTAATTGTTGGTACCCTTCCATTAAAGAAAGAAGAACTACAGTGGTCACTGAAATAAGGATTACTCAAGGAATTGCTGAAAATAAATGAATAAAAAAAATCAGATATTGCTTTCGACCTGTGCTTCAACAAGAAAAACTAATGAAACTAGACTAAACTGAAGGGTTCAACAATGTTGTCCACGTCTTTATTTATTCTATATTTTATATATGATTTTAAAACATGCACCGGCTTGTGTGTCATACCTGCATTGAGAAGAATCCGCTGTTGTCCTTCTTTTGAGATCTGTCATAAGAAGCGAATGAGGAAAACACTGCAAGAAATTAGAAACTAATCAGTCAGAGACCACATGACAGACTCTGGAGGCCTAGAAAGGCTCCTATATTGATTATATTAACTATAATTGTTAAGATATACTACCATTCAGTCACTACATGTAATACTATTTCTGTATTTTCTAAAAAATAAAAAGTTGCACCGATGCTAGTAACTTATTATTGTTTTATTTGTATTATTCTTAAGACATTTTCAGAGTAATATATACTATCATTAGAATTAAAAATGTTAAATTAACAGCAACATTTTATTAATGATTGATTTTAAACCAACAGAGTTGTTCTTTACACAATATCTATTTCAAGAGTTCCCACTTAGATATGCTTGGCGTATAAAGCAGGTTTGGCATGCTGTCCCAGGAGAGAACCCTGAGCTCGGAGATATTTGAGCCCAGGGCTCCCGCCCGGTCGATAAGCATATCAGGAGATCCGAGATCAGGTAGGTCTCGAGAGCTCCCCCTTTAGAAAAGGGAGGAAAAGGAGGAGATAGGGTGGAAGGGGGGATTCTTCCAAACGAAGATAGAACAGTAGGAAGAAAATGATCCATTTATAGTAAACTAGGATCACTCTGATTGGATTATTACTGATTACAGATGAGTGGCCAGACGTGCTCAATCATATCACGTGCTCCTCTCGAAATTAGTTTATGAAACTTCACTTTATACAATAAGTAAATGTATTATTTTAATTTTATTAAAGTTTAAAAGTAGCAGTAGAGACACTTATTTGACAAAAGCTTGCTAAATGCTGTGTAATCTTTTAGTAGAATAAAAAAAAAGATTTCTGAAATAATAAAACAGTTTAAAGTGTAAAACATTTCACAATATACACAGTATAAGAAGAGCTCAGATGCAAAAAAAAAAGTCCTTTACGAGATTTTCTTCTAAACTTCACATTTTACCCAGCCTCCCATGTTTATATTCAGTTGTTCACCCAAAATGTAATAAAAAGATTATATTTGTGACCATAAAGATTCAATAAATGAACATAAACATAAGAGGCTAAGCACAAAATTCAGACAGCATTTAGAAGCTTTCGCACCAGAACTCTTTATATATTTTAATCATTTACTTAAATATTGTGTTTTATTTTATGGCCGCAAACGTTTTTATAGCCTAGTGGAATATTTTATGGCCTTAAATTAAATATTTTCTTGAAGAACATTGCATGTGGGGGTAATTGTGTTTGTTTTATTTGGATGTGTGAGGTATTTTTGATCTTACAGTACGCACAAGAAAGTAAGAGTATATTTGTAAATCCTAACTTAAAGCGATTCTTTTTTTTTTTTAAGTTTTGCAAAAATAGAAAGAAAATTTCCATCCAGTTGTTATGCTGGGTTCACACCAAATTTCACGAGTTCATGCTTGCAGATATTTTGAATGAATATAATATGCATATTTGGCATCCTATACAAGGAGAGGGCTCTGTGCTTGGAAAGACACCCATACTCGTGTTATTCCCCTTGTCAGGAGGGAGAAAGAGATATAAGCGCAGTGTCTAGCCTGGCCTCATAATTCTCACCTCTGCTCCAATTTAAGCAGGAATCACGTTTAAAGATGGGGAGCTGGGGTGGAGGAGGGACGCTGAAAGTCGAGAGAAAACGGAGGTAGGACATTCTTGTTTTTTTTATAGGGGTTTGGTCTTAAGCTGATTGGATAATAGAATGATTGTTGACAATGTCCAAACATCTGCGCATGCTCCTCCCAAAATTTGTTTATAAAACATCATCAAGTATTGACGTGACTAATCTGCACACAAAGTCAATGCGAACGCGCATTTTAGAAAAATAGACATTTTTGTTTTGAATTCACCTCAATCACGTCTTTCGCGCAAGTTTAAAAAATTCAATCGACCGAAAAATGCAGCTGTCCATGATGCTGGAGATGCAAGCAGAGGAGCTGGGAGAAGAGAAATGTTTCTGATCTGAGTCTCCAACAAATGGCAGAAATAGCCAACCCAGGCTCATTCTGATTATGTAGCCCTATATACATTTCTAGAGAGCGCCAAATAAATCCCAGGAGCTACGTTTTTATGCAGTTTTTACCTAACGATAATTGTCTCGCAGTTCCTAAAGGAGACATTGAAATTGTACCTTTGGATGGTGCCGTGAACCCAAACGCATCAGCGTTTGGCTTTCCGGCATTTTTGGGACCAATTACACGTACAAAGCAACGAACGTAACTTGTATTCATCCAGAGTGTCGACTCACGGGATGTTCTTCACGTCAATCATATGAAAAAAAAGCATGAAGAATGAACGAAGAACAACACGCGAACACTTTAGAGGGAATAAAGCAATGCGAACATAGTACGTTTGGTGTGAACCAAACATTAGAGTGGCTGACTGTAGTATTGGTAACCTAGCAACCAACAGTAAACAAGGCAAGCATAATGGAATCACATGTTGGTAATGTTCACTATGTCAGAGTCTATTCGGCAAATGTGTTTTTATCTCCCATTATTCGCATTAACCGTGTTTCGTCCAAAACTACCTTAAGAGACTGTAAGAAAAACATTTTTACGAATTAAAGGATTTTTAATTTGAAATTTGCAATGTGCATTCACACATACTAAAAGTTTTTATCTGTCTATGACTACATTTGCCTTGTACCTTCATCATCAGTGTCCTCGCTACTCTTCAAAAAGCGCAGTGGAAAGAAGTCTGAAGTCTCTCCCATCTCTGGACTGTGCAACAGATGACGATAATTCAGTGTTATATGCACTTTCACATTCATATTATCTTGAATCATTGTAAATATCATTGTACCCACTTTGGTAATGGGCTCTCGAGCTGAAATCCAATCGCTGGACTGTTTTGTAAAACGTTTTGTGGTGGATCCATGTGGAGCCATGGATTGTTCGGCTTTGTTGGCTGGAAGAATGAAGCAAAATGTAGACATACATCTAGCGGGCATCTTGATGTCAAAATGGCATCAAACTGACATTGAGTGTGGCGTAAAAAAATACAGATCAATTTGACTTGACGTCCACTTGTCCATCCACACATTGATGCACTTTTGACCACCAAAATAACGACACAAAAAGTATTCTAATTTAAGAAAAGGTCTATTCATCTGAAAGCTTTAATTGGAATTTCTAAATTTACACTGGATTTTGTAACACTACAAATATTGTAAACTTTCTTGGTCTAAAAATGACTTTAAATTGACATCTAACACTGACGCCAAACACACATTTTTGACACCAATGTTAGACGTCAATTTAAAGTCGTTTTGACATCAAAGTAGTCAATTGACATCAAATTAATTTGCCTTTTTGACCTGTTTTTTGTATGTTTTTGGAAGTGTTGAAAAAAAAGCTGTTAACCCTTAAATCAGGGGTGTCCACACTCGGTCCTGGAGGGCCGGTGTCCTGGAGAGTTTAGCTCCAACCCTAATCAAACACACCTGAATCAGCTAATTAAGCTCTTACTAGGTATACTAGATTTCCAGGCAGGTGTCTTGACGCAAGTTGAGGCTAAAGTCAGCAGGACACCGGCCCTCCAGGACCAACTTTGGATTCCCCTGACTTAAATCAACAAACCTGAGGAGATTTCCTATTTCCAGAATTTGCAGTGGATTGTAGGGTAAATGGCACATGTGGATTGATTGGAGCTTTCGAGCCAGCAGAAGATGAGGATGGTTGATGTTGATTATCTGAGCCACTGCCATCGGACATGTTCGATTCGACCAAAGGGGACAGCTAAAGGTGAATAAGCCATTATTTGAAGCAATGGTTCACTCAAAAAAGATTTGACGATTAAAAAAAGTTTTCTTAGGAATAAATTTCATGAAATTGATGTAAACCACATTTTGGTGGTGTAAAATCTGAGACAGGCTCGTTCTGAAAACATAGCCCTTTATACATTTCTGGAGATCGGGAATTATGTAGCCAGAAGTACGTATGGCTGTATTTCAACTTTAAAACGAATGCTACGGGGCGGTATGATGCAGTTCCTTTTCGCACTTACCTGCTACCAGACTTATCAGACGGCTTTTCCACTGTTACCAGTTTGTCCAGTGGCTCGCTGCATACGTCGGAGGAAGTAAGACACAGAGCGGTGTTGACTGTGAGGGTTCGAGTCCGGTAAATAACGGTTCCAGAAAGCGGGTAAAACCAAAACAAATGGCAAAAAATGAAATAAAAAATAAATAATAGGGTGAGAATGTGGTAAAATGTGAAAACATGGTAAAAATCAGGCTGAAAAAAAATCAGGGCTTTTCTTTTTCTGAATTGCTTTTCAAAACACTATCGGTAGGGTTTAGGGAACGGGGTGGGTTGGGTGGATCGGTCGGTCAGTCAGTCGACAGTGGCCTCTGGTGGATTTAGGCGAGAACAGCAGGCGTGAAAGGTACTCGCGAGAGAAATTTGAGATCTAACAAAACGTATACAGCGGCCTCTGGCGGATTCTTAAAAACTAAAAAAAAATGTACCTCCTGGGATGTATTTAATGCTCTCCAGAAATGTATACAGGGGTACGTAATCAGAATGAACTTGGGTTGGTATAATCTATAATTAGGCAGCTTAAAAATAACCCATGTGACCTCAGAACACAAATGATGGCCTTCTGCAACAAAACAATCAGTCGTTTCCAGGAAATAACAAAACAAAATTATTTTTACAACGAATGCTTGCCTTGGGCTAGCACTGAGATCCACATCTGCAACCTTTCACATGACGTTGCTCTCTGGAAATGTATACTGCAAGAACCAGCTTGTTGTTTACAAGTGTGGAGAAGGAGCTCAGTCCTAATTTGAATGATTATTCCTGTACAATATGTTGGTATTTTTATCAGATTGTTGTTAAAAATGGTTTGTTCATACAGTACATATATTTTTGATACCTCAGTCATGTGAACGACAAAAGAGAATCAAGATTTACCCGCATGAAAAAAAACATACTGAGGTAATTTAAAGTACAGTAAGGACTACATAGTATTTATTTTCTTTTTACTATAGTAAAGCACTTCTTACTTATAGTATACTATAGTATTTCTACAGTTTACAAGTTTACAATAGTTAATAAAAATAGACAGTTAATAAAGAGTGTTGTAAATACTTTAATATATACAGTTTAATAACACTATTGTTTTTACAGTACTATAAATTGCTATAGTAATTTTATCAAGCGAGACCTCATCTGAAACAGCTATAGTAATATAATCATATTACCCAATACTGTACCATGTTTTCAACAACTATATATCATACTACAATACACCACATTTTAATGTAGTAAAAATTGAAGTATATTATAGCATTATAAAAAGAGTAGTAAATTCTTTAATATAAACAGTATAATACACGTTACTGTAGTATGATTCATTAAAATGTACTATGAATTACTAGTTTTTTTTTTCATGTAAGAACTGAAATGTGCTACTGTCACTAGGCCCAATCCCAATTCTATTTTTGTACCCCTACCCCCTGGCCCTTGAGTGTGAAGGGGAAGGGCTTCAAAATGTACCCCTAAGAAATGTGACACCGCTAAAACACCTGACAAACGACTTATTCAAAATGAGCTAAATCAACACAATTCTTGAGGTTGATTTAGGATAACTTAACTGATTTATGTTCAATCCACAATTACGTTAACTTAATCGATTTGTGTTGAGATAACATAAAGCAATTGTGTGGAACCCAGCATTTTTTACAGTGTATAACACTGATCTAGTAGTTTTTTTGTATTTTATTGAGAAAATTTGTATTTTAATGAGAAAATATCTTATATGCTGTGCCTTTAACCTTTGTAACTCCTGAAAAAAATTACTTTATCATTGTGAACATTGTAGTCAAGCTTACCTTTGACTGGAAATATTTAGACGAACGATGCTTTCTGAGTTTAAAGCCAGGCCTATTAACACTGTTAAAACAAACACCCGATATACAGTATATATAAGTAAAGCGATATTGAAATATTTACAAAATAACAATCCTACTAAATCATACCTCTTCGGTTTTTGATTGGTGACTAAGCTCAACTTAGGACCAGATGGTGGACAAGAGCTCTGTGGAATCTGTGAAGGATTTCTCCAAACTTGTTTAGTTTCATTCGGACCATTCCAACGATTTATTATTGGTTTGTCTATAAAACAAAAAAATAACATTGGTTTTGCACATGACACTTAATTAAACCTTTTGCTTTGCGTTCATTTGTGAGTGCACGATGATTGTACTGGTTGGCTCTTTCTTCGACGCAAGCTGGTTGGCGATGAATAATGACAGCAGATCCATATTTCCAGTGTTCTGTTCTTGCGTCTTTCTCAAATTTGACGCTGAATGTCTTTTCATCTTTTGCTTTTGAAAAAACGCCTTGAGGTAGAAAAGAAAATCAGAGAATCAGAGGAACATTTGCAGATAAAAACAACACTAAAATTAAAACACGTCCACAACCTCACTGTATCCTCGCTATTCAATACCAATATACAGGGGTGTAATGTCCCCCTCACATTGTTTAATATCCAGTTTTTAATTAATTTATCATTTTTTTAATCACAACAAAACAGGAATCTAGTCTTGATACATCTGTGGCTACTACACATCAATAACTTTACTTACAGAGTCATAATTTTTGTGATAAACAATCATTTCTGGGGGTTTTTGCAGAACATTGAAGGGTAGGTTTAGGGTTGGGGGTTAATATTTTGTATAACCCAGTCTCTAAATGAGAAATAGGATTCAAATCTAAATTATTTTCCTCACACATTTTGTTTGCCGCCACTTCACAAACCAGTTAACGTTCCACCCTTGCCATACACCTAGCTGTAGGTAATTCTGGTAAGTTTATTGAGCAAATGTACTATTACAAATGTGTAGTCGCTAAAAATGTGAACAAAATCATCAAACAATTCATTTGAAGCGATTTAAACACCTGACTCGACGATTATACTCACTCTCAGCCTTGCTGTGTCGTCCTTCTTTTTGATATACCTGCTTCTGGTAAGTTAAAATGAGAACATATTAGACGAATTATGTAATTAATTCATTTATACAAAGTTGTTTAAACTGTCTACTTTTACTTTTAAGAAATATTTCTGTCGAGTGATGATGTAAAATGAGTTATTAATGAATTTTAATGAAGTTAGCAGATTAGCACTGACCGAGATCCTCCGACCCAGTTCATGTTGCGGTTATAAACGACGGTTATCCACACACGGTCTCTCTTTGTTGATAAGTTAAAGTTACCTAAATACTGACAGCGTATAGTTGTTAACTCGTTTATGGTGTCATTAGACACGTGTCAAGTACAGATAAGATATAAGATTAATATTAAGATAAGCGATAATAATCGCGTGATGGTGCAACGTTTGTGCACGCGCGTGAGGGAACTTTCAGTCATATGACATCATCATCATCACAGCCAACATCAGCGATACATTTTCTTTTTCCTTTTCTTTATTTATTTTAAGAATTGTGTTTTAACTACTTTTGAGATAGAATAATATTATTAATCAAAAAATAATAAGAAAAATAATAATAATTATTAATAATGAATAAATGTACAGTGCTCAGCATTTAAGAGTACAACCCATTTTGAAAATGAATATTTTTATCCATTTCTCAGTGAATATATTGGTGCATTTGAACAAAACAGTTTTATTAAACAGATATATTAAATAAAATTATATTTTAGTCACCGAACAACTTTAGAAATAAGACATTTATATTCATGCAAAAAATTACAAGCTACGTTTCAACTAAATTTAATATATTTTTCTTTCTCTCGATTCTTGCGATTTTTGAAAATTTGTATTTAATATTTTTCTCTAAAATATAAAAGTTATTTTGTTAGATGAGCTCCAGATTTGGCTTCACAGACTAATCTAATGTATATGCACAAATATAATATTGTAAAGCATCTTATAATATTTAAACGAGAAATTAGTGAGGGGTGTGCTTATATATGCTGAGGGCTGTATTTTTTATTTATTGCATAATTTATTATTTATTTTTATTATTGGGGAAACAAAACCAAACATCATCATCATCATCATCATTTTTTACTATTATTATTATTTTTTTTTTTTTTTTTTTATTATTATTATAAATATCATTATTATTATTGTTATTATTATTATTATTATTATTATTATATTATTATTATTATTATTATTATTATTATTATAATAAATATAATAATTATTATTATTATTAATAATAATAATATTATTATTATTATTATTATTATTATTATTATTATTATTATTATTATTGAAAAACAAAACCAAACATTATTATTATTATTATTATTATTATTATTATTATTATTATTATTATTATAATTATTGGAAAACAAAACCAAACATTATTTTTAATATTATTATTATTATTATTATTATTATTATTATTGGGAAACAAAACCAAACATCATCATCATCATCATCATCATTATTATTATTATTATTGGGAAACAAAACCAAACATTATTATTAATAATAATAATAATATTATTATTATTATTATTATTATTATTATTATTATTATTATAATTATTGGAAAACAAAACCAAACATTATTATTATTATTATTATTATTATTATTATTATTATTATTATTATTGGGAAACAAAACCAAACATCATCATCATCATCATCATCATCATTATTATTATTGGGAAACAAAACCAAACATTATTATTAATAATAATAATAATAATAATAATAATAATATTATTATTATTATAATTATTGGAAAACAAAACCAAACATTATTATTATTATTATTATTATTATTATTATTATTATTATTATTATTATTATTATTATTATTATTATTATTGGGAAACAAAACCAAAACTTTATTTGTTTATTTTATTTTTATTATTATTATTATTATTATTATTATTATTATTATTATTATTATTATTATTGGGAAACAAAACCAAACATTATTATTAATAATAGTAATAATATTATTATTATTATTATTATTATTATTATTATTATAATTATTGGAAAACAAAACCAAACATTATTATTATTATTATTACTATTATTATTATTATTATTATTATTATTATTATTATTATTGGGAAACAAAACCAAACATTATTATTATTATTATTACTATTATTATTATTATTATTATTATTATTATTATTATTATTATTATTATTATTATTATTATTATTATTGGGAAACAAAACCAAACATCATCATCATCATCATCATCATCATTATTATTATTGGGAAACAAAACCAAACATTATTATTAATAATAATAATAATATTATTATTATTATTATTATAATTATTGGAAAACAAAACCAAACATTATTATTATTATTATTATTATTATTATTATTATTATTATTATTATTATTATTATTATTATTGGGAAACAAAACCAAAACTTTATTTGTTTATTTTATTTTTATTATTATTATTATTATTATTATCATTATTATTATTATTATTATTATTATTATTATTATTATTATCATTATTATTATTATTATTATTATTGAGGAAAGATAATTTATTTATTTCAGTGCTGATGAGCAACACAGACATTTACATAATCAAGCAAACAAATAATTTAGTTTTATTTAGTATTATTTTAACCTTTTAATACATAGAATCATGATTCAGACTGTCGCAGGGGTGGAAATATTTGGAGTAAATAAAAAAAGCAAAAATAAAAATATTTATATACATATATGATATCATTTATAATGAAAAATATAATGCATAAATATATCCAAACATTATAACACAGTTGATACAGTTGACACAAAAGCTATAATCAGATGCGATTTATTTAAATAAACAAATACAAGTACATTAAAGCATACATAAATATATTAAACACATTTCATTTAAATAACTGATGACATTTAAATGCATGAATAAATTATGTGAACAACATAATACTGTAACTTTAGATCGTATAAATATATACCTTTTATATTTATTTTTTACACAGAGATTGGGGGGTCCTTTCTCTTGCACGAGGATGAACATATTTGGAGGTCCGTTGCATCTAAAGGTTGAAAACCCCTGGATCAGACCATTCCGTTATATTTAAATACGTCAAGCGCTGCAGCCAATCAGCGTGAAGCGGGGGGCGTAACCAAATGAGGAAAACCCGAATGACGGAAACATCATACCTAGCGGTGCTGCCTCCCGCTTCAACCTCACGGTACCATGAAATTCATCTGTACATTCTTTATTTAGCGCATCGGATGGCCCTATGGATGTATTCGGGAACAAACTGCAGATAGCGAAATACCTAGCTAAGTAAAAGCGGGATACAAAAATGAGCAACATTCTGCATGCGGCATCTACGGTGAAATGGGACCGGAGGACTGCGGCGAAGAGAGCGCTGTTCCTGGCGGCCGCCGCATACGGGGCGAAGACCCTCTATCCCATCATCTGCAAACAACTACATCAACGCAAAGCGAGCAGGAACGACACTCCAGCCGCGGGACACGAAAACGGCTCGATATCCTCCCACAAAGCTCCACCGGAGACTTTGAGTACCGTTAAATCGCCCGGTGTCGATGCGGAATTCTTCAAGCAGATTCTCGCCCTGGTCAAAATCGTTTTCCCGAGGTTCATCACCAAAGAGCTCGGCTTGCTATGTTTGCATTCGGTGGCTTTGGTGTCACGGACGTTTTTGTCTATTTACGTGGCCGGTTTGGACGGCAAAATAGTGAAGACGATCGTGGAGAAGCAGCCGCGGAGCTTCATGATCAAACTGATGAAATGGCTCCTGATCGCCATACCGGCGACATTCGTCAACAGCGCGATCCGTTATCTGGAGTGCAAACTGGCGCTCGCGTTCCGCACGCGTCTGGTGGATCACGCGTACAAAACCTACTTCACCGACCAGACCTACTATAAGGTCAGCAATATGGACGGGAGGCTGGCGAACCCCGACCAGTCGCTGACCGAGGATGTGATGATGTTCTCGCAGTCCATCGCGCATCTGTACTCGAACCTCACTAAGCCCATCCTGGACGTGATTCTGACTTCGTACACGTTGATACAGACGGCCCGGTCACGGGGGGCAAACGCGAGCGGGCCCACGCTGCTGGCCGGTCTGGTGGTGTTCGCCACGGCGAAGGTCCTGCGCGCCTGCTCGCCGCGCTTCGGGAAGCTAGTGGCGGAGGAGGCTCACCGGAAGGGCTACCTGAGATATGTGCACTCCAGGATCATCGCCAACGCTGAGGAGATCGCCTTCTATAGGGGACACAAGGTGG
>NC_079438.1:188305-193305 GCF_903798145.1 Danio aesculapii | reverse complement strand
GCGATGAGTTCACTGTACTCAAATGGCCTCCACAGTCACCAAATCTCAATCCAATAGAGCACCTTAACGATATGATGGAACAGGAGATTGGCATCATGGATGCGCAGCCGACAAATCTGCAGCAACTGTGCTATCATGTCAATATGGAGCAAAATCTCTGAGGAATATTTCCAGTAGCTTGTTGAATCTCTGCCATGAAGGATTAAGGCAGTTCTGAAGGCAAAAGGGGGTCCAACCCGGTACGAGTAAAGTGTACCTAATAAAGTGGCCAGTGAGTGTATTTTAATATTTTAAATGTATTATTTAATTTGTAATACATCATTATTTATCTTTTTTTAGATATATATTTAGATTTGGTGTCCAAGAAAACCTTCAGGAGTGCAAAAGCGTGGGGAACTATTTAAATAAATGATATATAATATTTAAAAGAAATAGTGATAAAATATATTAAAATAAAATAGTAAAAATAAAATATGAATGTATCTATCCTGTGATGCTCTGTGTTATTATTTTTAGCATTTTATACTTTTGTTACTGGTCGTCGAATTATTGATTTATTCTTTTATAAATTGTGAAGAACTTTATAGATTTGTGTAGTATTGTATGTTATATCAAGAAAAAAACGGATCAAAAATTCATTTCGAAAATAGCTAAAACAATAAAAGTAAAAACAAAAATAAATAAAATGAAATAATAAAAGTACTTAAAAACAAACAAAATCGAGCGTATCACAAAAATAATGTCAAAATAAGAACAACATTTTCAATAAAAATGATTCAACACCGATAAGTTATTATTTAAATACTAATAAGGTAATAATTATGCAATAAACAAGCATATTAAAAGATTTATAAAAGACCATGTGACACTGAAAACTGAAGGAATGAGAAGAAATCAATCAAAACCACATAATAATAAAATTATATATATATATGTGTGTATATATATATATATGTGTGTGTATATATATGTGTGTGTATATATATATATATATATATATATATATATATATATATATATAAATATATATATATATATATATATATATATATATATATATATATATATATATATATATATATATATATATATAATATAAATATATATTATATTTATATATATTTATATATATATATATAGTTTAATCACATCCCATTTAGATTACTGTAATTCCCTTTTGTTTGTCCTCCCTAAAAAAACTCTTCATAAATTACAACTGGTACAAAACTCTGCAGCCCGTATTATCACAAAAACCCCCTCTATCTGCCACATCACACCCATTCTACAGCAGCTTCACTGGCTTCCCATATCTTTCAGAATTAATTATAAAATACTTCTTCTCACTTTTAAAGCCATCCACAATCTCGCTCCTCCATACCTTGCTGATCTTGTTCATATCGCCACACCTTCTCCAACACTCAGGTCTTCTTCTTCCATTCACCTCACTGTTCCCTCTGTCCGCCTTGTCACCATGGGGAACAGAGCCTTCAGCCACTCTGCTCCTCAGCTTTGGAATTCACTTCCTCCTGATCTCCGTAATTTAGACTCTTTCACAATTTAAATCCAAACTCAAAACACATCTGTTTAGACCAGCTTATTCTCTTTAACCCGACTGCATTTAAAAAAAAAAGTTTGTATCGTATTTTATTGATTTTATTGTGTTTTTATTTGAACCGATTGTTCTAGCTGTTCTGTATGGTGACCTTGAGTGTCATGAAAGGCGCCTTAAATAAAATGCATTATTATATATATATATATATATATATATATATATATATATATATATATATATATATATATATATATATATATATATATATATATATCAGTGGTGTAGTCGGTGCTATACGCACGTATACTCAGTATGCCTACTTTTTTCCACTAGCTGTTTGGGTATTACGACTTCTGAGGATCAATAATTGCGTATACCCTCAGTATACTCACTTGTTTTGCTGATTAGACTTCCCTAATTTACGTGTATTCGCATCCCCTTTAGCTGTATACCAAATGTTTTTTAACTCTCGTCTTAATTTGTTTTTCGAAGTCAATTGAATGATGTCTCGCTGAAACGTTCAGGTAAAATTATAATACCGCATGGGCGGGTTGGATGGGTAATAATACACCACCTTTTTTTTAGTACTAAACCACTGATATATATATATATATATATATATATATATATATATATATATATATATTATATATATATATATATTATATATATATATATATATATATATATATATATATATATAATTATTTTAGAATTATAATATTATATAACAATATAATTTTAATTTGTAAAACTATTATTTCAAAACGGTTAAATAATATAGTTATATCATAATATTATAGCTAGATAGTACTGTGATAAAATAGCATAGGATAGTTATAGTTTGACAGTAGTTCTGATCATAAGAGAGCTTTAGAGACTTTCATAGCTACTTACCCATGTAACTGTAAAACATCCAGACACACTGTGTTGTAGGACTGGGCGGTACACCGGTGTCATAGTCATCACCGGTGTGACATTGCGCCGCGACATGGATTTTCTAATACCGTCAATACCGTAATAAATCAATTATGCGCCTTGAACGGCTGCATTTACATCAATAATAGCTAATTCTAAATGATAAGGCATTCAATTTTCTTCAAATGTTCAGTTGTGGTCTGAATACCTGTCCTTATACTACAGGGCTCGAAATTGCAACCATTTTGGTCGCATGAGCGCCCGAAATTTAATCTATGCGCCCTCATAATATATTTGGGAGCATTTGTGTGTCTGAATATAATGGTTGTAGTGCAATCTGATTTGATTTTCTCTAAAACTTGCTGAATCGCTCTACCCTGCTGCTGTATTGGTTCATATTAGCTCTATCAACGCTTCCCGCTGTCAGATAACAGGGAGCTTCTGTTACTGCAGGAAATGCAAACGGCTGAAGAGTGAAAAGTGCACAGGTTTGCAAACCTCACCTAAAGTTATAATAATAATAATGGCGCAGATGACAGCGATCATGACATGAGGTAAATGTTGATCCGCCAGCTGAGATCAATCGAGTGTTTTCGGAGAAGGTGCCCGAATCTCGATGCGTTGCATTCACCGCGTGTTCAGCGCAAATGTCCGCTAAATATAAAATCTAACACTGTACACATCATCGCCAAAGAAACTCACCTTTACTAAGTTTACACTGAAACTACGGCTCATAACAAAGAGCGGTATTGCGCCGGTGGTCATCGTGAGAATCCTGCTCTGTCTGCTCATAAATTGGTGCGGCTGACTCGCCTGCTTTATTCCACCAACACAGAGAAATGAAGATCAGCTCATAACGAGACTGAGCATTTACAATGACCCAAACCAAAACTTTTAAAGAGCGATAGAAGTGAGACTTTCTTTTGTCCGTTCTTCCTTGAGATGTAGATTATTTTGCTATTGAAAGTAATACCGTGATATTATACCGTCACCGTTCAAAAGATGAAAAATACCGTGATATTAATTTTAGGTCATATCGCCCACCCCTACTGTGTTGACAGAAATGATATTCTTATGCAGAGGTATTTTTTAATGGCCACAGGCCTCAAAGAACTAAAAACACAAAGGATGTGATGTCAAGCTGCAGTGAAAGCTTTGAATCTTTGCGTAGTGATCAGCGTTGGTATCAACTGCGACTGTTAACTAAGCCTGCTGGGCAACTTAATCCACCATCTGTTGAGCAGAAAGCATCAGTCAGACGCACTTCGCAGATGCTGAGTGTGGTCATTACAGCACTGCACACTCTAGAGCACCACAGCAGGCTACTTCCGACTATTTTAAGTAGTGTACGAGTGCGTGTGGGTGTTTCCCAGTACTGGGTTGCAGCTGGAATGGCACCCGCTGAGTACAAAATATGCAGAAATAGTTGGCGGTTCATTCCGCTGTGGCGACCCCTGATAAATAATGGACTAAGCCGAACAAAAATGAAGGAATGAATAGCTAGCATATTGGAATCATCTGTAGATTTCCAATCTCTATAGAAGGTCATCGAACAAGCGACTCTCAGGAGATGAATCTTTCTTGTTGACTTCATTGAGGTCCCAAAGGAAAGCTCAGTGCTTCATGCTGAGGCTCTCGGGATGTGGTGTGTCTGCCTAAACACGGAAAAACACTCGCTAAACACTTCCTAACACATGCTTCGGATTAAGCATTTAGGCCAGCGCTGTGCAAAGGATTGATTTATAAAACGTCACACAATAGGTTTAGCAAAGACAGAGTCGCAGGTCTGATTGAAATTTCAGGTCAGGTTTGCGTAATTGCTCCAAATACCTGCTCTCTTACAAAACAATTGAAGCCTTTTACATGATTAGAGGACGGCTTCAAATAGGAAAAGGTCTTTAGATGTAGATGTATGCTTGTTTGGAAATGCGGTCTTCTTCTGGAGCACATGTATTGTTCCAACAAGCCTTCAGACAATTAGCAGTCGTAAAGAACAGCTGGCTGATCAGTGAGGAGGAGTGGCTAAGACTCTTTGATCTTTAGCTGCGTCCCAAATGGCACACTATGCCCTTATGCACTGATATATACTATATCAGCGCGTAATACTATAGACACATATACTATACTGCTGAGTGTGTAGAGTATATGTATTGTATGTAGTGTCGTCCCAAATGCAACACTGTTTTTTGTAGTAAGCAGAAATTACGCACCTTTTGTCTCTTTGTTTTCAAAAAATACATAAATGTACAAATGAATGAATGAATGAATGGATGGATGGATAGATGAATGAATGAATGAATGAATTATTGATTGGATGAATTGATGAATGAATGGATGGATGGATAGATGAATGAATGAATGAATGAATGAATTATTGATTGGATGAATTGATGAATGAATGGATGGATGGATGAATGAATAGATGGATGAATGGATGGATCGATGGATGAATGAAAGAATAAATGAATGAATTGATGAATGGATAGATGGATGAATGGATAAATGAATGAATGGATGGTTTGATGAATGA
>NC_079438.1:175805-178305 GCF_903798145.1 Danio aesculapii | reverse complement strand
TTGGCACATCCAATTGTTAATTTCATCAATGCATATGGCAGAGGGTGTCAATGGGGCACCTTTTATTAAGTAAATAAACAGAATTAATGATGGGCTAAACATCTGCAGAATTCTGCGCGTGCAGATTCCGTGTGGGCCTAGCTATGGCTCATGTATGTGTAAGCAGGAAAATAATCGCATGGATTCCGATTTACTCAAATCAGATTCAGGCCTTGTTTACATATGGAAATGTATCCGATATGAATCAGATCAGTGCCCTCGTGTCTGCAGCATAAGCAGGCAGATCGAAGCCGTGCGCCATTAAAAACCAAAGCGAATGACGTCAAATCTGACGCTTTCATTTCAGAACAGAGTTTAGCAGAGTCGCAAACTTTAAATCTCATACATAGACTAAAAAAGCTTTTATATTGTCATGTAGCACAAGTATTACGCATATTAACGAGAGAGAGAGACACAGAGAGAGTGTAATATTCCCCACGTAACCAATGTAAAACTGGTGCATAAATCACGACATAGACATTGCATGCCTGCTGCTTTAAAAAAAGCCTAGATTAAAAGAAGATGGCCAAATGAGAGCGTATCTGTCATAAACTATAGTAAAACAACTTGTCAAAAAAAGAATTTAAAAAATGAAACCCTGTGAACAGATTAAATACAGGAACGGAGAAAAGAGCGCTCTTTTATTATCAGCTGTCAGTCAGCGCCCGCTCTTTTTTTTTTCCTGGTCATTGCGCCTTTTGCCTTGTGCTGTGTAAATGCAGGGAATCGGATACGATGATGTAAGCAGGTCAGCAAAACAATCGGATACAGTCACAAAATCTGAATTGACCGTCAAGATCTGCTGTGTAGATGCAGCCGAAATGTCTTGTTTTTATTTCTATGTCTATTTGATTCTGAGTTGAAGCATGTGACCTGTAACTGGATCTTGTCCGCAGGTAGAGGAAGGGATGCATCTGCTGATCACAGGGCCGAACGGATGTGGTAAGAGTTCTCTGTTCCGGATCCTCAGTGGCTTGTGGCCCGTGTACGGTGGACTTCTGCACAAACCCTCTCCTGAACACATGTTCTACATCCCACAAAGGTACTGACCACACTTTACCGTCCCAGCAGGCACAGGACGTCAACATGACGTCAGATTGACGTTGTACCCCAGCGTCTTGGGGACGTTGCATTTTGTTTGGAAATGAAAATCAGAACCCGACGTCATGTCCAACATCCAACCCAAAAACAACCAAATATCAACGTTTAATGATGTTCCAGATTGACGTTGTGTGAATGTTACCACTATGACGTCTATCAGATGTTGGATTTTGGTTGCCATACCTGACGAATAAATGTCAGTATTTGATGTCAATATGACGTTGGTTTAAGATGTTGACTCGATGCTGGACTTTAGTCACTTTCCAATGCAACCTAAAAACAACCAAATATCAACGTCTAATGATGTTACAGCTTGATGTGTGGATGTTACCACTATGACGTCTATCAGATGTTGGATTTTGGTTGCCATACCTGACGAATAAATGTCAGTATTTGACGTCAATATGACATTGGTTTAAGATGTTGGCTCGACGCTGGACTTTAGTCACTTTCCAATGCAACCTAAAAACAACCAAATATCAACGTCTAATGATGTTACAGCTTGACGTTGTGTGGACATTACCACTATGACGTCTATCAGATGTTAAATTTTGGTTGCCATACCTGATGAATAAATGTCAGTATTTGACGTCAATATGATGTTGGTTTAAGATGTTGGCTCGACGTTAGATTTTAGTCACTTTCCAATGCAACCTTAAAACAACCAAATATCAACGTCTAATGATGTTACAGCTTTATGCTGTGTGGAGGTTAGCATTATGATGTCTATCAGATGTTGGATTTTGGTTGCCATACCTGACGAATAAATGTCAGTATTTGACGTCAATATGATATTGGTTTAAGATGTTGGCTCGACGCTGGACTTTAGTCACTTTCCAATGCAACCTAAAAACAACCAAATATCAACGTCTAATGATGTTACGGCTTTACGCTGTGTAGAGGTTAACACAATGACGTCTATCAGATGTTGAATTTTGGTTGCCATACCTGACGAATAAATGTCAGTATTTGATGTCAATATGACGTTGGTTGAAGATGTTGGCTCAACGTTGGACTTTGGTCACTGTTCAACATAACCTAAAATTAACCAAATTAACCACCCTAACCCTAACCATTGCAAGTTTCTGTTTACAGGCGCTCAGTGGCTGTGATCCTCGTGCTTTATCCTGTGCTGTTTTTGTTAAGAAACAAAGACGCCTTCGGTGTGAATGAGCCCTTATTATGTGAAAGGAGCTATTTTTAGTTGCAGGATTTGACATGCAGGACCACAAAATGAAACCGTGACAACAAACGTCGTCCAAAAAGAACCTGTTTGCAGAAACGCACCAGCCTGCCATTGTTAGCAAGCAAGTCTAAATAACATTTGCCTATTTTCAGTACAAAATGAATCTTCCCTTGA
>NC_079438.1:158305-170805 GCF_903798145.1 Danio aesculapii | reverse complement strand
AACTAAACTCTCATTCTAGTGTAAATATAAAGGGACTTTGGTGCTGGATCATGGCTGCAGCAGGCACAATGATATTAAACAGCGCTGCTGCCTTGTAACCTACCAGCGGACTATTTTTCTGGCACTACATAGTGTCATTGTGCCTGCTGTAGCCATCATACAGCAGCAAAGTTCCTTGATTATTACGCCAGAATGAGATTATAGTTCCTATAACCATATATAAGCCTAGGAAATAGCAACTTTTAATTTTCTGTCAGCTTAGTACACGACTTAACTACAGAAGAGTCAAGCTTTAAATAGGAAAATCATCAAAACTTTTTTTGCATTTTTTTAACAAGATGCTAATGGTCTAATCCGATTCAATGAATTATGCTAAGCTAAGCTAAAAGTGCGAGACCCAGAGATCGGGTGAATGGATTTAAAGATGGTAAAACTCCACCGTTTAACTCTAGGGGAGCCAGATGAGCCTGCTTAAAACGAAAAGAAAACATTATATTGATTTTAAAAGTAATAATAATAGATTAATATCTTTTTTTAGGCCCAAGTACGCTCTGCTGGACGAGTGCACCAGTGCTGTCAGCATTGATGTAGAGGGTAAAATATTTCAGGCTGCAAAGGATGCTGGGATCTCCTTACTGTCCATCACCCACAGACCCTCTCTGTGGTAAGAAACATACACAGTTTAAAGCTCTTTCTTAAAGGAGGAAATCTGTCATTGGAAATATTACTGATGAGACACATAATAAATAGAAGTTTATGAATTAATATTTCCAAGTTGCAGGATACAGACCTCCAAACAAAAGAATACAAGTCAGTCTTAACAGATCAATTAGAGAGAGTTGTTGTTTTTCTTTTGTTTCTCTTTTGTTTTGTTTTTTATTTGTTGTTGTTGTTTTGTTTCTCTTTTGTTTTGTTTTTTATTTGTTGTTGTTGTTTTTCTTTTGTTTCTCTTTTGTTTTGTTTTTTATTTGTTGTTGTTGTTGTTGTTTTGTTTCTCTTTTGTTTTGTTTTTTATTTGTTGTTGTTGTTTTGTTTTGTTTCTCTATTGTTTAGTTTTTTTATTTGTTGTTGTTGTTTTTGTTTTGTTTCTCTTTTGTTTTGTTTTTTATTTGTTGTTGTTGTTTTTGTTTTGTTTCTCTTTTGTCTTGTTTTTATTTGTTGTTGTTGTTTTATTTCTCTTTTGTTTTGTTTTTTATTTGTTGTTGTTGTTTTTGTTTTGTTTCTCTTTTGTCTTGTTTTTATTTGTTGTTGTTGTTTTGTTTCTCTTTTGTTTTGTTTTTTATTTGTTGTTGTTGTTTTTGTTTTGTTTCTCTTTTGTCTTGTTTTTATTTGTTGTTGTTGTTTTGTTTCTCTTTTGTTTTGTTTTTTATTTGTTGTTGTTGTTTTTGTTTTGTTTCTCTATTGTTTAGTTTTTTTATTTGTTGTTGTTGTTTTTCTTTTGTTTCTCTTTTGTTTTGTTTTTATTTGTTGTTGTTGTTTTTGTTTTGTTTCTCTTTTGTTTTGTTTTTATTTGTTGTTGTTGTTTTTGTTTTGTTTCTCTTTTGTTTTGTTTTTTATTTGTTGTTGTTGTTGTTGTTTTGTTTCTCTTTTGTTTTGTTTTTATTTGTTGTTGTTGTTGTTTTTGTTTTGTTTCTCTTTTGTTTTGTTTTTTATTTGTTGTTCTTTTGTTTCTCTTTTGTTTTGTATTTTATTTGTTGTTGTTTTGTTTTTATTTGTTGTTGTTGTTTTTGTTTTGTTTCTTTTTTGTTTTGTTTTTTATTTGTTTTGTTTTGTTTCTCTTTTGTTTTTTAGTTGTTGTTGTTGTTTTTTGTTGCTCTTTGATTGTTTTAATTTGCTTCACATTTTTTATTTTGTTGTTTAATTTTGTTTTGCTTTGCGTTTTGCATTGCTTAGATTTAGTTTTTGTTTTACATTTTGTCTTAAGCAGATCGATGCATGTTTGAAACAGAAATATTAGTCACTTTTAAACGATAAACTCTAATCTCTGCGGCACATCGGTGAGTTTTACAACAGATTAATGCACTTTTGCAAAACTTCAAAATAAAAGTCACTATCTAACACCATTATACAACATGGAGGAGCCAGAATAAAACTGAAAACTACTCCGACTGTGTTTATCTGACAGAAAAAAGTCATATACACCGAGTATGACTTGAGGTAGGGTAAATGATCATTTCTGGGTGAACTATTCCTTTAAATCAACATGTCTACTTAATTTAGTCATATTTATTTACATTTGACTATATTTGAAGAAGCATTAATTAAGGAATGGAGAGGCGGCACTGTGGCCTTACAGCAGGAAGGTCGCTGGATCGAGCCCCGGCTTGGTCAGTTGGCATTTCTGTGTGGAGTTTGCATGTTCTCCCCGTGGGTTTCCTCCGGGTGCTCTGCTTTCCTCCACAGTCCAAACACATGCGCTATAGGGGAATTGATCAACTAAATTGGCTGTAGTGTATGAGTGTGTGTGTGTGAATGATTGTGTATGGGTGTTTCCCAGTACTGGGTTGCGGCTGTAAGGGCATCCGCTGTGTAAAACATATGCTGGACTAGTTGTTGGTTCATTCCGCTGTGGCCACCCCTGATGAAGCCGAAGGAAAATGAATGAACGAATGTGTTGTAAATATACAAACTATATTGTGGATTTCATGTAGTGATGTAGTGTAACTGCGTCCTCAGGAAATACCACACACACCTGCTGCAGTTTGACGGGGAGGGCGGATGGCGATTCGAGCAGCTGGACACGGCCACGCGACTCTCGCTGACGGAGGAAAAACAGCGCTTGGAGTCTCAGCTGGCAGGAATCCCCAAGATGCAGCT
Organism: Danio aesculapii; assembly: GCF_903798145.1. Lineage (NCBI taxonomy): Eukaryota > Metazoa > Chordata > Actinopteri > Cypriniformes > Danionidae > Danio > Danio aesculapii. The sequence continues at coordinate 167,988 of NC_079438.1, read as the reverse complement.
GAGGCTGAACGAACTGTGTAAGATCTTGGGCGAAGATTCAGTGCTGAAGACGGTGGAACCAAGACGAGACGAGGAGGAGGAATGAAGGAAAGCCGGAGACTATCGCCCTTCAGGAAAACTGTTCTTAAGCTTTAGGAATGATTATAACATTTGTTTGAACACGTCACGATTTAATACTAAACTTGCTTTAGTTTATCAGGAATTGGAGAAATAACCCCCCTTTTGTTTTTTCCTATCGGTCTTTGTGTTGTATTTTTGTTTTGCTGTTTGATTTTGTTTTACTTAACAATTCTGTTTTGTTTATTTTTGTTTTGTTTATTTTATTTATTTATTTTTTGTTTGAGCTTTTTATTTTGTTGTTTAGTTTTGATTCACTTTTATATATTTTTTTTGTTTTGCTTTTTTGTTTAACCTTTTTATTTTGTTTAGTTTTGTTTTGCTCTTTTGTTTTGCTTTTTTTGCTCTTTTGTTTTGCTTTTTTGTTTAACCTTTTTATTTTGTTTAGTTTTGTTTTGCTTTTTTGTTTGAGCTCTTTGATTGGCTGTTTTCTTTCATTTTCATGCTTTGTTTAATTTTTTTCGTTGTTGTAATTTGCTTTTGTTTCAGTTTACGTCTTTGTTTAGTTTTTTCTACGCTGCTCGTTTTTATTCTTTGTATTTTAGATTTTTTGTTTTGCTTTTTTGTTTAACCTTTTTATTTTGTTGTTTCGTTTTGTTTTGCTCTTTTGTTTAGCTTTTTTGTTTAACCTTTTTATTTTGTTGTTTAGTTTTGTTTTGCTCTTTTCGTTTGAGCTTTTTGGTTGGCTGTTTTGTTTAATTTTCATGCTTTGTTTAATTTTTTTATTTCACGTTGCCCTTTCGTTGTTTTAATTTGCTTTTGTTTTACTTCACGTTTTTGTTTAGTTTTTCTACGCTGCTTATTTTTATTTGTATTTTAGATTTTTTTGTTTTGCTTTTTTGTTTAACCTTTTTATTTTGTTGTTTAGTTTTATTTTGCTCTTTTGTTTTGCTTTTTTTGCTTTTTTTGTTTTGCTTTTTTGTTTAACCTTTTTATTTTGTTGTTTCGTTTTGTTTTGCTCTTTTGTTTTGCTTTTTTTGCTTTTTTTGTTTTGCTTTTTTGTTTAACCTTTTTATTTTGTTGTTTCGTTTTGTTTTGCTCTTTTGTTTAGCTTTTTTGTTTAACCTTTTTATTTTGTTGTTTAGTTTTGTTTTGCTCTTTTCGTTTGAGCTTTTTGGTTGGCTGTTTTGTTAATTTCATGCTTTGTTTAATTTTTTTATTTCACGTTGCCCTTTCGTTGTTTTAATTTGCTTTTGTTTTAGTTTACGTTTTTGTTTAGTTTTTCTACGCTGCTTATTTTTATTTGTATTTTAGATTTTTTTGTTTTGCTTTTTTGTTTAACCTTTTTATTTTGTTGTTTAGTTTTATTTTGCTCTTTTGTTTTGCTTTTTTTGCTTTTTTTGTTTTGCTTTTTTGTTTAACCTTTTTATTTTGTTGTTTCGTTTTGTTTTGCTCTTTGTTTTGCTTTTTTTGCTTTTTTTGTTTTGCTTTTTTGTTTAACCTTTTTATTTTGTTGTTTCGTTTTGTTTTGCTCTTTTGTTTTGCTTTTTTTGTTTTGCTTTTTTGTTTAACCTTTTTATTTGGTTGTTTAGTTTTATTTTGCTCTTTTGTTTTGCTTTTTTTGTTTTGCTTTTTTGTTTGACCTTTTTATTTTGTTGTTTAGTTTTATTTTGCTCTTTTGTTTTGCTTTTTTTGCTTTTTTTGTTTTGCTTTTTTGTTTGACCTTTTTATTTTGTTGTTTAGTTTTATTTTGCTCTTTTGTTTTGCTTTTTTTGCTTTTTTTGTTTTGCTTTTTTGTTTGACCTTTTTATTTTGTTGTTTAGTTTTATTTTGCTCTTTTGTTTTGCTTTTTTGTTTAACCTTTTTATTTTGTTTAGTTTAGTTTGCTTTTTTGTTTTGCTCTTTTTGTTTGAGCTTTTTGGTTGGCTGTTTTGTTTTCATGCTTTGTTTAATATTTTTTTCACGTTGCTCTTTCGTTGTTGTAATTAGCTTTTGTTTCAGTTTACGTTTTTGTTTAGTGTTTTCTACGCTGCTTATTTTTATTCTTTGTATTTGAGTTTTTTTGTTTTTTTATTTTGATCTTTCATTTTGTTTAGCCTTTTGTTTTTATTTAAGCCGTGGTCACACTAGAGTTTGAGCATGCAAAACTCTATTGTACGGCGCTGCGAAAGGGTGCACAATAAAACTAAATGATTAGACATCGATGAGACGAATTCCTCCTTATTTTAACTTTCTATGCGGAGAGGTCACGTTTTGATTGGTCTCACGCAGTCATGTGACGTGAAATCGCAGATTAGAGTTCACCAAGCTTGAATTTAGGAGAGCAACGACAGGCTAAACTTGTCGTACGAGCTTGCGCTTCCGGCTGCAGCATTCGCATGTATATGAATGGAAGTCTATAGGGAGAAAAGTGTAGTGCGACCAGTTCCAAAGCAGTGGACCAATCAGAAGAACTCGGAGGTGGGATAACTGTTGCAAGACCGTTGTTTTCTTTAAAATGCTGTGACGTGTATGTCTGATGAATGTCAGGAGACCGGAACATTACATTTATATTATCTTCACGCAAGTATTGACAGTTTGTCATATCCGCATGTATATGAATGAAAGTCAATAGGGCGAAAAGTGCACCCAGCAGGCACACAACGTCGTAAGATGTTAATATCAGGTTAGATTTAGGTGACCAAAATTCAATGTCTAGCCAGTGTGTAAGTGCATTATTTTGACTTTCAATAACGACATCACATGATGTTGATATTTGGTTGATTTTAGGTTGTGTTGGAAAGTAACCAACTGATGTAGCGATCATCCCTGAGAGAGGATCTGTCTCTGCGTTTGTTAAATCGTTAATCTGAGGTAATTAGTTTTGCCTTTATTACTGTGTAATTCCATGCAGAGTGTGAAGCTGCCTAGTTGGTTCCTGTCACATGATTCGTGGTTCGCTCGAGGCACTCGATTGCCGTAATGTTTCGATTTTTTTCAACTCGTGGTGCCTGGAAAACGTGAGCGTAACATATGTGCATCCCTTCCTATTTGCGTGCTGAACCTACACATCTCCATATCGAATCTGAGCGTGCAAAAGATGCTCTATGTGAAAATCCCGTCGCAATATCAGACCTGCGCATTGCACGGCCCTGTTTTGAAATAAAACAAAATAAATATCTCGGTTGAGCTGATCAAAGAAGTCCAGTGGGCCACAAGTGGCGTCATGTAAGTTGACGTCAAATACTGACATTTATTCGTCTGGTATGGCAACCAAAATTTAACGTCTGATAGACGTCATAGTGGTAACGTCCACACAACGTCAAGCTGTAACATCATTAGGCGTTGATATTTGGTTGTTTTAAGGTTGTGTTGGAAAGTGACCAAAATCCGTCATCTGTCCGATGTTGTGTTCTGAGGTCAACCAGATTTAAATTCCCACCCAAAATTCAACATCTCCATGATGCTGCGGTACAACGTCAATCCTGTGGGGATGCTGGGGCAGTGCGGCCACGGCTTTCAGTAGTGTTTTGCTTTGTTTTGGTTTTTGTTCCACATTTTTGCTTTGGTATCTAGTTTTGTCTCGCTTTGCTTTTTTGTTTCTTTACTTTGTTTTGCTTTACGTTCTGGTTTTGTTTTGACTATCGCTGCTTTTTTTCTTGGCAGCTTTGTTTTCGTAATTTAGTTTTAATTTTAGTTTTATTTTGTTCTTGTTGAGTTGCTGTTTGTTTTTTTAATTTGGTGTTTTATTTGTGTTGGTTTTCTGTTTGACTTTGCGTTTTGCTTTGCTTTGATTTTTGCTTTGCTGTTTTGTTTTGCTTTTATGTTTTGTTTTGCTGTTTTGTAATCATTATTTTTGTGTTGCTCTTTCATTGTTTGCTTTGCTTTTATTTTGCTTTACATTTTTGTTTAGTTTTTGCTATCTTCTTATTTTGTCGTCACTTTGTTTTTATTTTTTATTGTCATTTTTATAGTGATTTAGTTTTTATTTTAGTTTTATTTTGTTCTTGTTGTGTTGCGGTTTGGTTTTGTTTTTACTTTTTTGTTTTGTTTTTTATTTTGGTGTTTCATTTGTTTAGCTTTTTATTTTACTCCGCGTTTTGTTTAGTTTTTGCTATGCTGCTTATTTTGTCGCCACTTTGTTTTTATTTTTTTTATTGTCGTTTTTTTAGTGATTTAGTTTTTATTTTAGTTTTATTTTGTTCTTTTGTTGTTGTTAAGTTTTGTTTTTACTTTTTTGTTTTGTTTTTTATTTTGGTGTTTCATTTGTTTAGCTCTTTTGTTTTACTCTCCATGTTTTGTTTTGTTTTGACTATGCTGCTTGTTTTTTTTTTGCCACTTTGTTTTTATTTTTTATATTATTCTTGTAGTTTAGTTTTTCTTTTTGGTTTATTATTATTATTATTTTCTCTTGTTATGTTGCTGTTTGGACTTTTGCTTTGCTGTTTTGTTTTACATTTATGTTTTGTTTTTGTTTGTATTTTCCGTGTCGCTCTTTCGTATTTTACTATGCTTTTATTTTCTTTACATTTTGCTTTTGTTTTCGCTATGCTGCCTTGTTTTTTCTTAATTAATCAAACCTTTTCGACACTTTATTGAACCAATCACCCCTAAAAATCAGTTCTATAAATTAAACTGCAATCAATAATTAATTTTTTCCTTAATTCCTTAATTTAGTTGTTCTTACTCATATTTCCACCTTAACTACTTCCCTCCATATGGCAAAAAACAAACGTGTACTATTCTGTGGTAAGAAGAATTGTGATCTTTAATATGTGCATCACAATCATGTAGCTTTTAAACAATCAATCAACCACTAAAGGCGATGGGAACATGGGCCTATTGGTCACCATGCGAGTCAGCTGGAGAGTTTAAGACAGCAGGTTTCTGCTTTTCTGAACAAATACAATATGCTGGAAACACACGCTGAGGGCGACGGCACAGCAGGAGGTTCTGTTGAACCCACATTGAGCTGACAAACGCACAGAGAATGTGTGATTCTGGGTCACCGGACCGAAGCAGAGACATGTTATATATTTGTTTCTCAGTTACGCTTTCGTTTTTATTTTGAGATGTCTCTTCATTCAGACTGATATATACTGTGAAGTTTGTCTATCATCTGTTATGTGTTTATTATGTTCTCATCTTAGGATCAAATACAGACAATTAAAAACTAAAGTTCAGTCAAATATTAAAGATTTAGTTCGACTTATTTTTGTTTTAATCAATCATCACAGAAATGTAATAGCTTTTTGATACTTTATAATATATTAACCCTGATATTTACCTATTGGATATACTAACCTATGATGAAGAGTAGTTTACTATGAATCGGAGGATAACTCAATTTAAAAACAACTACTGAACAAACACAATGGACTTTTACTTGTTTGTATACCTCCTCGCCTGTATGCTAGGATGTTTTTACACCGACGGGAGTATTTTTGTTCTTTAAACATACTTGAATGATATCTGTGAATGAGACTCGACTCTGTCGAGCGTGTCAACAAGCAACAAGCTACAAAAATAAGCCTGTAAATAAAATAATACAACCCAATAATATATAAATTGTGATTTTTTTTCTGTCTGTTTACATATTTACCATGATAATTAAATACTGAGATAGACAATTGATCTGTTTACATTATTAATCTGATGTCTGTTGGGTTAAAGTGAGACTAGATGATGGAATCACATGTTGTAGACTACTTTTTGTTTGGATTTTAGTCAAAGTCATGATTATATTACATTTTTCATTGCATTCAGACTTCTGATTTATTTAGGAAATCTGTACATATAGCAGAACTGTATTTTAGGTGGTATTTTAAAGCCCAGCAGCCATCTTGATGCCAAAACGACATCAAAATGACTATGTCAAAAATGTAAATGTATTTGATGTCAAACCTTGACGTCTATTTGACGTCCACCAAAATAATAAAGTCTTATAAAATAGGTAAAGTTTTATTCATCTGGAAGCTTCATTTACAAATTTACACCGCGTTTTGTTTCCTTACCATGCATGTAAACTATCTTGATGTTAATAAAGCATCAAATCGACGTCTAAAATTGGCGTATAAAAGCCGTCAAAAATCGACTGTCCTGTAAGTGAATTTTGATGTGTTTTTTACACCAATGGAGGCAAATTAATTAGCATGTTTTTACTTTGTGTTCCCACTGAAAGGTTGGATTATTTAGTTCAACTCATTTGTTAGAATTTCAATGAGAAATTTAATTATATCATTATTTAATTGGCAATATATCGATTATATCTAGAGCTACAGTATTTATTCTGTATTGCATTCACTTCTTATTTATTTTAGAAATAAGTAGGCCTATATTGTATAATTATATATGATATTTAAAGCCCAGAGGCCATATTGACGTCAAAACAACATCAAAATGTTATCGACGTCAAAAACACGTCAACAATGTTAATCGATTTGATGTCAAACCTTGACGTCTATTTGACGTCCACACACTGATGTTCTTTTGACCATCAAAATAACCACACAAAAAGTTTTGCAAAATAAGTAAAGATTTATTCATTTGAAAGCTTCATTTACACATTTACACTGAACTTTGACGTAACTTGAAATTGACGTAAAATGGTGTGGAAAACTGTCAAAAATCGAGTAAGTGGTTTTTGATGCGTTTTTTACACCAATGTTAGACGTCAATTTAATGCTATTTTGACAGTCAACTGGAAGCTAATTGATTAGCATGTTTAACGTGTTTTTTTAATGTCGTTTTGACATCAAGGCTCCCACTGGAAGGTTGGATTAATTAGTTCAATTCGAAAAACAAAATTTCAATGAGAAATTAAATAAAAACATTATTTAATTGGCATTATATCGATTATATCTAGAGCTACAGTATTTATTTTTTATTGCATTCACTTCTAATTTATTTAAGAAATAAGTAGGCCTATATTGTATGATTATTTATGATATTTAAAGCCCAGAGGCCATATTGACGTCAAAACAACATCAAAATGTTATCGACGTCAAAAACCCGTCAACAATGTTAATCGATTTGATGTCAAACCTTGACGTCCATTTGACGTCCACACACTGATGTTCTTTTGACCATCAAAATAACCACACAAAAAGTTTTGTAAAATAAGTAAAGATTTATTAATTTGAAAGCTTCATTTACAAATTTACACTGAACTTTGACGTAACTTGAAATTGACGTAAAATGGTGTGGAAAACTGTCAAAAATCGAGTAAGTGGTTTTTGATGCGTTTTTTACACCAATGTTAGACGTCAATTTAATGCTATTTTGACAGTCAACTGGAATCTAATTGATTAGCATTGTTTAACGTGTTTTTTAATGTCGTTTTGACATCAAGGCTCCCACTGGAAGGTTGGATTAATTAGTTCAACTCGAAAAACAAAATTTCAATGAGAAATTAAATAAAAACATTATTTAATTGGCATTATATCGATTATATCTAGAGCTACAGTATTTATTTTTTATTGCATTCACTTCTAATGTATTTTAGAAATAAGTATGCCTATATTGTATAATTATATATGGTATTTAAAGCCCAGAGGCCATCTTGACTTCAAAACAACATCAAAATGTTATCGACGTCAAAAAACGATCGATTTGATGTCAAACCTTGACGTCCAGTTGGCGTCCACACACTGATGTTCTTTTGACCATCAAAATAATGACACAAAAAGCCTAATAAGTGCATATTTATTCAACTGAAAGCTTCAATTAAAAATGACACATAATGCTGTAAATTATCTTGATGTCAAAACGACATCAATATGACGTCTAACATTAAAAACGTCAAATATCAGTTAGGATTGTCCTGTAAGCCATTTTGATGCTTGTTTGTTTTCACACAGATGTTAGACGTCAATTTGAGGTCGTTTTGACGTCAAGCTGAATTGGCATCAAATTGATTTGCATTTTTGACGTGTGTTTTGATGTCGATTTGACATCTAAGTGCCCGCTGGGAATGTTGAATTGATCTAAATAGTTTAACGAGTATAAATCATACAATTATTTAATTACCATCGAGCCTATAGCCTACATATGTTCATTACAAATGTGCTGTATTTTCTAGATTACACACAGACCATAAAATGGCGGTTAGTCAAAATAAATAAATACAATTTAAAAAGCCATGCTTTCAGAAATCCCTATTTGATTGAATAACCCTCATTATCAATAACAACGACATTTAATTATGTATATATTGATTTTTTTTGTCATTTTCTAAATAAATAAGTTTTATTTTTATTAGATCGTGTGAAGAAATTGCATCAGATCATTATAGATCAATAAATATTATATTTAAAAAATCCATATGAATCTATCGACTTGTAATATTGAATGATTCCAAAAGGAGGTGCTGTAAGATTTATTCATTCATCTCTCTTTGTGTTCGACCTGCCTGACCAATTCGACAGGCGCTTACATTGTATTCCTTTAATAAATAACAACAATAAGCATAAAATCATATAATAATATTATACTAAATATAATAAATTTGCATAAAAGTAATATCTACATATCACACATCTCAACCCAAGGCGTAGAGTCGAGGGCGTGGTCTGACGTGCGCGGTGAAGGCGTGGCGTAATGACGACACGAGACAGGAGAGTGTGTCTCACGCTCGCTCTTCAGGATCAGGACAGGGGTGAATGACTGCGAGCGAGCGCTCATTAAACATGTAACCCGACACGAGATGCTTTATTTCAGGCTTTTTGCGTTATTTTCCCGTCAGCAGAGCACCCATTTGGAGCATCGCAGCTTTATTATGGAAGAATAGACGCCGGTGGGAGAGAGAGAGAGGCTCTGTCTGTCCGTGTGTCTGCTGCATTTAAGCCGATAAAGAAAAGGGAAATCAGCTATATTTATCCCCGTGTGTCCTGACTGGGAACATGTCTTCGGGACAGGATGAGAGCTCGGTGCGCGTGGCTGTCAGGTAAAAGTCTATCTGTGTACATTGTAGTCTGTCACTGATGCTCCATATTGTCCCGCCTCTAATGTACCTGCTACAATGTCACACCATCACAAGGGCTCCGTGTCCTGTTATGAGCTCATTGTGTTTGTATAAACGCCTAATGTTTAATGTATACACGATTACGTGCCTTATTTATTTGTATTTGGCATATATTTAATCCTGAGGTCAGACTGTACGGCCTTCTGTTGACAAACACACACCCCTGATCAGTGGCAGGTGCTGTTCTGTGGTGACAAAAGATCATGTGGATTGCACATCGATCACGGTTGCTGTATGGATTTGGTCCTATTTGACCGTCTGTTCACTCCTGGCTTGTGTTTATCGATTCTGAGCTGTTACTGTACTGTGTGTGTTGATACAGTAAGGCCTGTTTTGTTTATATAATGGGTTTTATTTGCATTGGTACAGAAAAGCTCCAAATACATCTTTATTTGTATCAAATATGTTTTTTTTTACTCCACTTTGATGATTACACAGATATTTTATTTCAATATCTGACATTTATCCTCATTTTTTATACTGTAGTTAAGCTTTATGATCATTTTTAACAGTATTAAATGCAGTATTTATTATTTAATTGCTCTAAGGAAAGCACCGAACACTGTATTTGATGTTACGGTGATATTATTAAGCCTTATAATATTATTATTGTATATTGCTGGTA
>NC_079438.1:148305-150805 GCF_903798145.1 Danio aesculapii | reverse complement strand
TGTGCTAATCTGTCTTTAAGTACACTGTTTTATCCACTTACAATGCTTTTGTAGGCATTTTTCCGCTCACGTGGCTTAGTTGATGTATTGCAAGCACGTGTTCCTGTTAGCACCTTGTGTTTGGGCAACACTTTTCTTCATATGCCGCATTAAACTCAATTAAAGTGGTGATTAAAGTCATCATGAGTATGTTACACGCTCAGAAATACAGGTACAATAGCTGTAATAGGGACTGTTTAAAAGGCACTGTACCCACGCTGTATAAATGCTGGCTTCCACTCAATGGATTTGTGTTGAGACAACATGAAGGAACCGGAAAAGTAAAGTTCACAGACAAACTTTATGGTGTCTTGAGAAACCCTTATCTGGATAGATAAGCAGGTAGATAAGTAGGTTGCTTGGCTGTTCTAAGTGGTTGCTAAGGTGTTGCTAAGCAGTTGCTAAGGTGTTGCTAAGCAGTTGCTTTGGTATTCTAAGTGGTTGCTAAGGTGTTGCTAGGGTTTTCTAGGTGGTTGCTAGGGTGTTCTGAGTGGTTGCTAGGATGTTGCTAGGCGATTGCTCAGGTGTTCTCGGTGGTAGCTTGGCAGTTGCTTGGGTGTTGCTAGGCAGTTGCTTAAGTGTTCTGAATGGTTGCTAAGGTGTTGGTAAGCGGTTGCTAAGGTGTTCTAGGTCGTTGCTAAGGCATTGCTAGGTGGTTGCTAGGGTGTTCTGAGTGGTTGCTAATGCGTTGCTAGGTGGTTGCTAAAGTGCTGCTAGGTGGTTGCTAGGGTGTTCTAGGTGGTTGCTAATGGGTTCCTAGGGTGTTCTAGGTGGTTGCTAAGCCATTGCTTGGCGGTTGCTACTGAGTTGTATGTGGTTACTAAGGTGTTGCTAGGCAGTTGTAAAGGTGTTATGAGTGGTTGCTAGACGGTTGCTAAGGTGTTGCTAGGGTTTTCTAAATGCTTACGAAGGCATTGCTAGGTAGGTGCTAGGGTGTTCAAGGTAGTTGCTAAGGCGTTACTGGGTGGTTGCTAGGGTGTTCTAAATGGTTACTAAGGCATTGCTAGGTAGTTGCTAGGGTGTTCAAGGTGGTTGCTAAGGCGTTGCTAGGTGGTTGCTAGGGTGTTCTAGGTGGTTGCTAAGCCATTGATTGGCGGTTGCTAGTAAGTTGTATGTGGTTACTAAGGTGTTGCTCGGCAGTTGCAAAGGTGTTCTGAGTGGTTGCTGGGCAGTTGGTAACATAAATTAGCATTGTTCTAGTATGAATTAGCATTATGCTAGCATGTTTCTAGCATAACTTTGCATGTTATTAGCATGGTTCTAGTACGAATTAGCATGTTTCTAGCGTGATTAGTATATTGCCTGTATAAATTGGTATGTTGTTTGTATGTCCAAAAGTCAATTGCAGTTTTTTAAAATGGAAGTCAATGGGACAGTTGCTAGGGTGCCATAAGTGGTTGCTAGCGTGTGGCTAGTAAGTTGAAAGGTCATCAGTGATTGACAGATTGGTAGAGTCAAATGAGTCCAACCTTAAGACTGTATGACAGTCTGGCGGAAAGCTATGAGGTCATAAAGTTTTAATGTTAAGTCAATAGGACTCTTCCGAATTTTCTGGGTCAGTTTTCTGAAAACTGTAAGTCGGATCAGTTGGAAAATATAGAGCAACTTAATTCAGTGTAGTTTGAAGGTTTGGTGTTGAGATGCACATAGAAATTAGTCTCAGAAGAAGAAGAAGACAACGGAAGAATAATTAGTTTATGTAGTGTAACAGTATGTAGGCTTTCTCAAGCCACCATAATTAAGTTAGCTTGTTAGTTTCTGGTAATTTAAGTGGATTGAACGTAAAACAGTCAAGCTGTCCCCCAAAAAACCCTCAATAATCCTGTTGTTTTTGGGCATTTTAAATGTTTAAGTAGTTTGAACAAACAGCAAATGTCATTTGTTGAGTGTAAAAGATCCAGATTGGTACCTTAAAGTTATATATTAGTACCTAAAGGGTCCATATTGTACTTTAAAGACACCTATTAGTACCTAAACATGTACCTTTGAAAAGGGTACTGCCTCAATGAGCGCCTTTATACCTTTATTTCCTTTATTTGTGTGTAATGAGTATAATGACGATACCAAAATATACTGTGGGATACAGCAAGGCCCGGTATTTGGTCCAATGCTTTTTACATTATATATGCTACCGCTTAGCGATATCAGTCCAAAACATGGCAATACACATCTCTAAATTAACACAACCTGTTAATGTGTACACAGTACAAATGATATGATCAGTAAAGTCCTGACAGCATATTGTTTTAACTTAGTAAACTACGGTAATCATGTTCTAACTTAATTTTATAAGCTACTCCCGCTGTTTTAAGTCAGTTTAACGTTATATAAGTTTACTGTACTCCTAAGGTTAATTTGATTCAGCTTAAGAATTTAGGGCTACCAGGATTTTTTACTTACGTAGGCTGTGACGTTGACACCATGCTCGATTGGTACTAATGGACCCAAAGTGTGCCAAGAA
>NC_079438.1:139153-145305 GCF_903798145.1 Danio aesculapii | reverse complement strand
TTTGTTATAGTTAGCTCTGGGCAACGTGATCAGCGCTCTGGGCGACCGCAGCAAACGCTCCACACATGTGCCTTACCGTGACTCCAAACTCACCCGCCTGCTGCAGGATTCACTGGGAGGAAACAGGTCCGTCTCTGAACACCATTTAAAGGGGAGCTATTACGCTAAAATCACTTTTATTAGGGGTTTAAACACAGTTGTTGGTCAGCAGTGTGTGAATATAGGCAGCTGTTAATTGTAAAAGGTTATCAATTCTATTTTGTTATAATCAGACTTGATCTTAACCGTCTGCAGAAACACTTTGATTGACGTTCTCCCGTTATACGTGTCATCAGAGGGGGAAAGCCCCGCCCACTAGTGTCCATCTCTCCCTCATTAGCATAGGACATTAGTCTTGTTTTTGAATCCGCCACTACGCTGACACACTTGTAGCTCCGCCCTCTTCTGAAAAGAGCACAATCTCATTTGAATTTAAAGCGACGGTCACCAAAATGACTCCAAAGTCTAAAAGGGTCAGTTATAAAACATTATGGATGGGTTATTTTGAGCTGTAACTTCACATACACACTCTAGGGACATCAGAGACTCATTTCACATCTTGTACAAAATTGGCATAATAGGACTCCTTTAAAACTTTCCACACATGTTACAGAGGAGTCTCTTCATCTGTTGTTCTCTCTTGTGAGCGCAGTCAGACGGTGATGATCGCCTGCATCAGCCCGTCAGACCGAGACTTCATGGAGACGCTGAACACACTCAAATACGCCAATCGCGCTCGAAACATCAAGAACAAGGTGATGGTGAACCAGGACAAAGCGAGCCAGCAGATCAGCGCTCTGAGGACGGAGATCGCCCGCCTGCAGATGGAGCTCATGGAGTACAAGACGGTTTGTGCTGCTTCGTGATCTCTCGCACCGCTCTGTGTCTGTTAACATGTTCGTGGTTCATCATAAGACATTTATATGATGGCTTTAATAATAAGTAATAAGTTAAAGGTGCTGCTTTAATACACATGTTTAAATACAATTATCAATTATTTATGTATTTATTTATTATTCAAATATAACCAAAAATGAATACACTATTATATGATATGAATAAATTATATATTTAATAAATTATAAAATTTCCCTGAGATGGGTCGCGGCTGGAAGGGCATCCGCTGCGTGAAAACATGCTGGATAAGTTGGCGGTTCATTCCGCTGTGGCGACCCCAGATTAATAAAGGGACTAAGCCGAAAAGAAAATGAATGAATGAATGAAATTATAAAAAATATAACATTATATATAATTTCGATATATTTATTCTTGATATATTTGTTTTTAATACATTAAATGATATATATTTATATTATATGCTGGTGTATGGGTGTTTCCCAGTACTGGGTTGCGGCTGGAAGGGCATCCGCTGCGTAAAACATATGCTGGAATAGTTGGCGGTTCATTCCGCTGTGGCGACCCTTGAGGAATAAGGGGCCAAGCCAAAGGAAAATGAATGTATATTATATGTTGAGGGCAAAATGAATAGTCTGTGTCCACAATGTCCCGTGCCATTTTTCTTTTTCTCTCAAATATTTGCCAAATGATGTTTAACAGAACAAAAAATGTTAACAGTATTTCCTTTTTTTCTTCTTCTCCTGGAGAAACAATGAATGATCGAGGAAAAGCAGTTTTAAAATATGTAAAACAGTTTTTAAGGTCAATATTTTTAGCCCCTTTAAGATTTCTTTCTTCTTTTTCCAAATGGGAAAACTTTATTTTTATTTGAAGATTTGAAACTTTAGTTGAGTTCAGAAATATAATTTAATGACTCTACAACCATTATTTTTATGAATTAACTTTATTTTAGTTCTGCACGATTTTGTATACCAAACAATGTTTCTAAAAACTAGATTATAATTGTGTTTACTATAAATGATGTCTTACATTTTAATAATTAATTATTTATTTTAAAAAAAATCTTGTCTTATTTAGTCACATTTGTATATCATTTTACATAAACATTCTATATTTCTGTTAAATAATATAAGAAATAAAAAAAAATTGTATTACTGTACAACCGTTATTTTAATTAATTAACTTTATTTTAGGTTTGTAAATTCTTTAGACAGAAAAATGGAGCTATAATTAGAATATAATAGTTTTATAATATAATAATTATATAGTTTTTTTTTGTATAAATGATTAAATGATTATTTTATATTTTTAAGTAAATTTAATTAGAGTTAAGTTAATTAGAAAAAGTTTAGTCTTATTTAGTGTATTTATCACTGTAATATAAATATAAAATATAAATATTTTATATATAAAATATAAAATTTTACAGAAATATTCTATATGTAAATGCAAAGATCTGATATATATATATATATATATATATATATATATATATATATATATATATATATATATATATATATTAGGGATGCACCGATACCAGTTTCGGGTATCGGGTCGATACTTGGTTCACGGCACTTCATGGCACTTAGATGCACTTAGATATCACGACACTTAGATGTTTTTGCATCTGAACTCTTCATTTACAGTTGAAGTCAGAATTATTCGCCCCCCTGTTTATTTTTTCTCTAATTTCAGTTTAACGGAGAGCAGATTTCTTCAACACATTTCTAATCACAATAGTTTTAATAACTCATCTCTAATAACTGATTTATTTTCTCTTTGTCATGATGACAGTAAATAATATTAGACTAGATATTCTTTAAGACACTTCTATACAGCTTAAAGTGACATTTAAAGGCTTAACTAGGTTAATTAGGTTAACTAGGCAGGTTAGGGGAATTAGGCAAGTTATTGTATACCGATGGTTTGTTCTGTAGACTATCGAAAACAAATATAGCTTAAGGGGCTAATAATATTGACCCTAAAATGGTGTTTAAAAAATTAAGAACTGCTTTCATTCTAGCCGAAATAAAACAAATCAGACTTTCTCCAGAAGAAAAAATATTATCAGACAGACTGTGAAAATTTCCTGAATCTGTTCAACATAACAAACGTCATAATAACATAACAAAATAAAATAATACAAAAATTCAAAGGGGGGCGAATAATTCTGACTTCAACTGTATATATAAAATCTTTTGCTCATAATAAATATACACAGCACACACACACACACATATATCTCATATAAATTATGTCAAAGCAAATGTTTATTTTGGATGTGATTAATAGCGCTTAACATTTGCCCAGCGCTATTCATTTTAAATAATACATGAGATTAATTCATTAATCATATAAAGGTACTGTAATATAATTTGTTAATGGGTGCTTGTTGTTGTTGTTGTTGTTGAGCAGGGCAAGCGTCTGGTTGGTGAGGACGGTCTGGAAAGCATCAATGATATGGTTCATGAAAACAGCATGCTGCAGACCGAGAACAATAACCTGCGCATTCGGGTCAAGGCCATGCAGGAGACCATCGACGCCCAGAGAGCCAGACTCACACAGATCCTCACCGACCAGGCAAACCAGACCCTCGCCAGAGCAGGTACACACACACACACACACACACACACACACACACACACACAATGACATTAACACATATTCATTTAGGAGCTGCTTTCATCCACGTACAAACAAGGATAAACGAAGCACTTCATTTCAGCGGGAAACCAACATGTGTAGGCGCTGTGACAGTCTTAGTTTATCATTGTGTACTTTTTGTTTATAACAAACACAGATGAAGACGCAGTATTGTTCAGTATTGTATGCATGTTAAACTAGTTATAATAATGGAAATACATAACAAGATACTTATTTTACTGTATTTGCTTAGATGCTCAATCATAATAACTATCAAATCATTTAAAACTAGAATGGGTGAATGAAAGACAGACAGACAAAGTCAGTGAGTACAAATCAATAACTATTAAATTGATCAAATCTACTGTATGTAGATAAGCATATCCATAACTCTCATTTAACACAGTCTGAAATAGCTACACTTACACTTCGGTTTTTTATTTTTATTTGATCTGTTTTGTATTTTATCTCTTTTGCTTATTTTTGTTTTTTTGTTTGTTTTGTTTTTATTGTCTGTTTAGCTTTGTTTTGTTTTTCATTCGTTTTGAGTTTTGTTTTGTTATTTGTTTATTGTTTGTTTTTATTTATGAGTTTTGTTTTGTTGTTTGTTTATTGTTTTGTTTTTCATTTGTTTGGTTTTTATTGTCCATTTAACTTTGTATTGTTTTGTTATTTGTTTATTGTTTTGTTTTTATTTATGAGTTTTGTTTTGTTGTTTGTTTATTGTTTTGTTTTTCATTTGTTTGGTTTTTATTGTCCATTTAACTTTGTATTGTTTTGTTATTTGTTTATTGTTTTGTTTTTTATTTGTTTTGTTTTTTATTGTCTGTTTAACTTTGTTTTGTTTTTCATTTGTTTTGAGTTTTGTTTTGTTATTTGTTTATTGTTTTGTTTAACTTTTTGTTTTGTTATTTGTTTATTGTTGTTTTTTATTTGATTTTTGTTTGTTTAGCTTTTCGTTTTTCACTTTTTACAGTGTTTATTGTGTTTTTACAGTATTTCTTTGGTTTGGTTTTTGTTGTTTTTACCTTTGTTTTGTTTTGTTTATTTTTGTACTTGTTTAGTTTCACTTTGTTTTGTATTTTGTTTTGCTTTTTGTTTGTTTTTACACTTGCTTTGTTATTTATTAATTTATTTGCTTTTTGTTTTGTTTTTTTTCTTTTTTTTTCTTCGGTTTTGTTTTGTGTTTTGTTTCACTTTGATTCGTTTTGTTTTTATTTCCTTGTTTTTTTATTTGTTTTGTTTTTTTATTTGTTATGGGTTTTGTTATTATTTGTTTGTTATGATTTAGTTTTTCACTTTTTGTTTCGTTTTCTTCCATTTTTTGCGTTGCTTTGTTTGGTTTTTATTTGTTCAGTGTGTTTTTGTGTTTTTACAGCTTTTCTTTGGTTTTGTTTAGCTTTTTGCTGTTTTTGGTTTTGCTTTTGTTTTGTTTTATTTCCTTTGCTTTGTTTAGTTTTTTATTTGTTTTTTTTGTTTATTTGTCATGTGTTTTGTTGTTTTTATTTTACTTTGATTGGTTTTGTTTTTATTTTTTTATTTCTTGTTTAGTTTAGTTTTTTATTTGTTTTGTTTCGCTTTAGTTTGTTTTGCGTTTTTATTATTATTTTGTTTTTCACTTGTTTTGAGTTTTGGTTTTCAGTTGTTTTGTTATTTATTTTTATTTTATGTTATTTATTTTATTTTTGTTTTGTGTTTTTTTTTTGTTTATTTTGCATTATTTCTTTGGTTTTCTTTTTGTGTTTTGCTGTTTTTAATTGTGTTTTGCTTTGATGTGTTTTGTTTTTGTTTATTTTGCTTTGTTTTGTTTTGTTTAGCTTTTATTAGATTGTTTTGTTTGTCATTTGTTTTGAGTTTTATTTTTCATTTGTTTTTGTTTATTTTTAAGTTATTTATTTTATCTTGTCTTTGTTTGTTTTTTGCTTTTATTTCTTTAGTTTTGTGTTTTGTTGTTTTAAGTTCTATTTTGCGCTCCTTTTCACCTTGCCAAACCTATTAGTATGAGTTTTAAAGCTTCAGAAAATAAAAGCTCATACAGTTTTTCCTCTACTATAAAATCAACAAAAATATTCACAACATTATTTCAACCGTATATTTCTCCCCCAGGTGAAGGTAATGAAGAGATCGGAAACATGATCCAGAATTACATTAAGGAGATCGAGGAGCTCAGGTAATGCACAGCACACCCATAATAACTCCTAATGTTCCCGAAACTCCTCTGCACGTGTAATATCGCGTGCTTTTGCTCTTCAGGGCAAAGCTACTGGAAAGCGAGGCCGTGAACGAAAACCTGCGCAAGAACTTGTCCCGCGTCTCCACACGCTCCTCATTTTACCCGACCTCCGTCACCCCCGGCCTTCCTCCCGAAAAAGACACCTCAGACATCATTGAGATCGCAAAGAAAGACCTGGAGAAACTGAAGAAAAAGGAGAGGAAGAAAAAGAAAAGGTAAGCCGCCGACATCAACTCAAGTAACTCCCCTTATTTTCTCCTCGGACAAATGAGGGTGTGTGAGGGATTGTTTTGGTTTGTTTAATTCCTCAAACATGCGGTGTACGGTTTCCATACTTCCTCGCAGTCGTCCTCAATAGGAAACATTTGAGAAATGC
>NC_079438.1:121653-134153 GCF_903798145.1 Danio aesculapii | reverse complement strand
TACTAAACAATAAAATTAGCACATGGCTAAACTAGCATTATTATACTAAACAATAATATTAGCACATGGCTAAACTAGCATTATTATACTAAACAATAATATTAGCACATGGCTAAACTAGCATTATTATACTTAACAAATTGCTATTGAATAATATTAGCACATTATACTAAACAAATTGCTGTTGAGTAATAGCAATACTAGTTTAACATGGCTAAACAATGCTAGTTTAACATGGCTAAACTAGCATTATTATACTAAACAATAATATTAGCACAAATTGCTATTGAATAATATTAGCACATGGCTAAGCAAACATTATTACACAAAACAAATTGCTATTGAATAATATTAGCACATGGCTAAACTAGCATTATTACACTAAACAAAATGCTATTGAATAATATTAGCACATGGCTAAACTAGCATTATTATACTTAACAAATTGCTATTGAGTAATAGCAATACTAGTTTAACATGGCTAATAATGCTAGTTTAACATGGCTAAACTGGCATTATTAAACTAAACAATAATATTAGCACATGGCTAAACTAGCATTATTATACTAAACAAATTGCTATTGAATAATATTAGCACATTATACTAAACAAATTGCTGTTGAGTAATAGCAATACTAGTTTAACATGGCTAAACAATGCTAGTTTAACATGGCTAAACTAGCATTATTATACTAAACAATAATATTAGCACAAATTGCTATTGAATAATATTAGCACATGGCTAAGCTAACATTATTACACTAAACAAATTGCTATTGAATAATATTAGCACATGGCTAAACTAGCATTATTACACTAAACAAATTGCTATTGAATAATATTAGCACATGGCTAAACTAGCATTATTACACTAAACAAAATGCTATTGAATAATATTAGCACATGTCTAAACTAGCATTATTATACTAAACAAAATGCAATTGAATAATATTAGCACATGGCTAAACTGGCATTATACTTAACAAATTGCTATTGAATAATATTAGCACATGGCTAAACTAGCATTATTACACTAAACAAATTGCTATTGAATAATATTAGCACATGGCTAAACTAGCATTATTACACTAAACAAAATGCTATTGAATAATATTAGCACATGTCTAAACTAGCATTATTATACTAAACAAAATGCAATTGAATAATATTAGCACATGGCTAAACTGGCATTATTATACTAAACAAAATGCTATTGAATAATATTAGCACATGGCTAAACTGGCATTATACTTAACAAATGCTATTGAATGATATTAGCACATGGCTAAACTAGCATTTTTATACTAAGCAAATTGCTATTGAATAATATTAGCGTATGGCTAAACTAGCATTATTATACTAAACAAGTTGCTATTGAATATTATTAGCACAAGCTAACTATTAGGCTAAGCTAACATTATTTTTAAGCTTAATAAAATATAATATTGACAATCAGCTACTCCAGAATACTCCAAAATAGTTTGTTAGTAGTATGTTGCTAAGCTAACAACGCGTTTCTTAAAAAACTAACAATGGAGAATACATAAGTCACAATTAATAGGGGAAATAGTCACTTTGTGAAAGAATCAAAGAATCTAAAACCTAAACAAAAGCAGTAACTCCTGTAACTGAAGCACATACCGTAGTAGAGATTAGCAATAGCATGTTGCTAACTCCGTGTTACTTAAAAGTTACACAAAACATGTAACAATGGCGAATGTATCTACAATAACTGAGTGAAACAGTCCATTTGTAATCACAGGTATACACTATATAGTGCTTAATGTTATAGTAGAGATTTTATTTTACTGTTAGCATGTTGCTGTGCTAATGATTTGATGTGCTACAGCATAGCTTAAAATGCTGGAGATGTCTGAAAGATTTTAATGAGCTTGTTACAAGTTGGGGTCTGGGATTACTTAATGAAGTAATGCTGAGGGAAATTTGGGTCAAAAGGTACAAGAGTTGGTCAGTGTTGCCTGTAAATGTTTTCTAGCTAGCTGCTGCTCACTAGGATCAGGAAGAAATCTTTATGGGATGTTCACACCGGATTACATGCTTAAAGGTTTTTTGTTTACTTGCTTAATTTGTGCGTGACATTCGCTTCATTCACAACAAACCCAAATCACTACAGTTTTTGTACAAAATGGCTGCCATGGATTTTGATAAGAGAGTAGCTGTGCTTCATGTGCCTGCGTAGATTCGTTCAGGGCAGCCGCTACAAGAGGAAGCTCCTGATTTGTTTACACTCAGCACAAATATTTGATAAAGTTCAGATTTTTAAACTCAATTGATGTGTGCGAATCGATTTCACTCGAATCGCCACCTCATTCCTGAAAACCACGCTGGAGGATGTCTATTGCATTTTAGGATAGACTTACATGTAAATCACTCACGCGTTATCTTTCGTTCATGTCTGGTGTGAACGTACCATTACAGTTCTCTTTCATTCAGTTGGGATTCATTCTGCTAGGCCTTTAAGGATGCGTGTAATCAACTCACAGCTTCACAAATGATCCAAATTCAATGTCTCCTTACAGTTTTAACAGTATAATAAGCTCAGCTAATTCACTAACCCTGAATGATGGAATCAGTGATTATCCAATCTGTGGAAACTTTTGATTTAAAGACCCCATGACATAAGAAAATTAAGAAATGAAAACTTTTAGACTTCTCCTCAAAACTTACTTCAACTTTAAAAAAATACATTTAAATAAATGAATATATGAATTAATTAAAAAGTTTAATTACATTAAATTACATTAAATTAAAATAAAAACCTACTTCAACACCACAATAATAATAATAATACATTTTAATTAATTAATTATTTCCCAGAGATGGGTTGCAGCTGGAAGGGCATCCGCTGCGTAAAACATGTGCTGAGAATAGGTGGCGGTTCATTCCACTGAGGTGGCTCCAGATTAATAAAGGGACTAAGCCGAAAAGAAAATGGATGAATGAATGAATTAATTAATCTAAATTGATATTACATAAAATTACATTCAATTAATTTTTTTTAAATTTTATTTTATTTAATATATGTTAATTTCATATATTTTAATTTAATATATTTTAATTTAATTTAATATATTTTAATTTAATTTAATTTAATTTAATATATTTTAATTTAATTTAATATGTTTTAATTTATTTTTATTTTAATATATTTTAATTTAATTTAATATATTTTAATTTATTTTTATTTTAATATATTTTAATTTAATTTAATTTAATATATTTTAATTTAGTTTAATATATTTTAATTTATTTTAATTTAATATATTTTAATTTAGTTTAATATATTTTAATTTATTTTAATTTAATATATTTTAATTTAGTTTAATATATTTTAATTTATTTTAATTTAATATATTTTAATTTAGTTTAATATATTTTAATTTATTTTAATTTAATATATTTTAATTTATTTTAATTTAATATATATTTGATTTAATTTAATTTAATATATTTTAATTTAATTTAATATATTTTATTTTAATTTATTTTAATTTTATATATTTTGATTTAATTTAATTTAATATATTTTAATTTAATTTAATTTATATATTTTAATTTATTCTAATTTTATATATTTAAATTTATTTTAATTTAATTTAATTTTATATGTTTTAATTTAATTTAATTTAATTTAATATGTTTTGATTTAACTTGATTTAATTTATTATATTTTAATTAAATTTATTTTAATTTAATTTAATATATTTTAATTCAATTTAATTACTTTTTATTGAATCAAAAAACCATCAGTCAACAGTTCTATGGGGTCTTTAATGAAAAAGCTTACACTATGCAGGTTGTATTGTATTACTGTGAGTGTGATGTAATAGTCCGATCTCTGATCTCCTGCAGTGTCATAAAGGAGGAGGGGCCTGATAACGAGCAAGATAAAGAGGCCTCAGACCGAGCCAATGAGGAGCCAGACGTCGTGAGTTGAACTCTAAGAACAATCTCTAGTATTACTTGAGGCAAGTTTTGATTCTAATAATACTTTCCACTGCAGGACGGCAGCGATCATGATGAAGCTGAAGAAGCCGAGGGTGAGGAAGAGGAGGATGAGATGGAGGTGGAAAGCTCTGAGGAGTCTGACTCTGAGCTAGAGGAAAAAGGTAAAGTCAGACACTCAGATTGGGGGATTTATTTAATTGAAAGACAGTTCGGACACATCATTGAAGTCAACATTATCAGCCTTCTGTTTCTTTCGAATCTATTTCCCAATACATTTTTAAAACGTAATGACACACACAATCAATTTGAGACCGTATAAGTGAATTATATATCAATTATTCCCTGGACTTCATTCGCTCGGTTAATGTTTGTGTGTCGACAGAGGATTTCCAGGCAGATCTGGCCAACATCACGTGCGAGATCGCCATCAAACAGCGTCTGATCGATGAGCTGGAGAACAGTCAGCGGCGTCTGCACACGCTCAAACAACAGTACGAGCAGAAACTGATGATGCTGCAGAGCAAAATCAGAGACACGCAGCTGGAGAGAGACCGCGTGCTGCATAACATGGGTACAACACACACACACACATGCTGAAAAGTGGATAGTTAAAGGTTTGATTCTGATTAGAACCTGAAGTGGCGACGAGCTCTTAAAATATTCTGAGGTCTTTAAAAGGTATTGAAATTACCTTTAGGATTCCTGCATATACCCTATAATAATCTGAATTTTTGTATCCCTTGGACGGTTATACTGTAATTTTGAATCAATTTAATGCATATTTGCTGAATTAAGTTCCCTGTTTATTAATCTTATTGGTTCAAACGTTTGAATGCAGGTGTATCGAGGTATTTAGAAACGAAATTAAACATTAAAACAAGCTTAACATCGATAATAAGAAATCTTTTTTAACACAGATTGAGAATTTGCTTTATTTTGGACAATTCTGGACATTTCTATTGAAATTCTACTATAACTCAGTACTTTTATTTGAAATATTTCATATTTGGTTTTATTTTCTCTAGCTATACTTACTCCGATGGCCGTCTATGTTGGTGATATTTAGCCGCTTCGTGTTGGTGTTTCGTAATATTTTCTACGTCTGTTATTTCTATATCTAACCTTTTCAAATATTTTATATTTTGTTGTGTTTTCTATTGTTATTATTTCAACGTGTATTTATTTATTTATTATTTTATTCTATAATTAAGCTCTTATTGATAGCGTTTTGGTGTTAGGTCGCTGGCGGTCATATAAGCATTTCACTGCACACCGTGCTGTATATCAGGCTTCTCAAACTGGGGGTCGCTGAATAATTTCAAGGGGTCGCGAGAGTGATTTAAAAATTGTGTAATTTTCAGTGATTATAATATATATTTTTAGATTTTTTAAAGATATCATTGATGTATTTAGGACACATTCAGGCAGAATGCATCTTTGCACTTGAAACGCAGCCTTTAGGAACAGTTTAAAACTGTTGTCATGTCAACTTGCTGCAGTAAACAAAGCCGGCAACGCTAGTCCCGCCTTCGCGCTCTTCTTATTGGCCCACTGCGCTAGACTGAATCATTCAGTCAACGCCTTCTGCCTTCAGATGACAGGAGATACAACCGCGAAAATGTAACGTGCTGAAGATGAGAGAACGAAAACAACAGACAGATTTAGTTTTAGAAACCACCTAAAGCTACAAATAATGGCACATCTGATTAGTTCTCATGTTGTGAATGTTAGTCCACCAGCTACACTTATTAAAGAGTGGATAAAAGACTTCCATTGGCTTCAAGTCCGCCGTGAAAATAACTAGCATTCACTGTAAAGTCTGTGGGACGGGGTTTTCAGGTAAGGTAACTGCCACATCTACACATTTTAAGCACGAGAGGTTCTGTTTATCCTTTAATGGCAGCTATATGTAACATTTAACACCATGTTCACTATCGCAAAAGGGCTTGCACTGACTAAGATTAAAGTAATATTGCAGCTCATGAAAAGACTGGTATTGCTAATAAAATGACGTATGAAAATAATAAGGTATATGTCAATAGCATCTGTGCAATATCAGACACCACCTGTGAGAACACAGCACAGTTGACGTTAACAGATTCATTTATGAATTCATGTCATGGTGAGCGCTCCGTCCGTGTATCTCTTGGTCACTCAATTATGCTATAAAAATGAATTTTCTTGTGATATCGGGATTTCATTGAGACATATTTTCCTCACGCATGCATATATATATATATATATATATATATATATATATATATATATATATATATATATATATATATTTGCTTGTTAGTTTTGATTACTGTTGATTTCAAATGCAATAAATCTGTTTATAAAACTTGAAGTAACGGTGCGATAATTGGTGGGTGCGATTTAGGAGCACCAGTGCGATAATTGGTGGGTGCGACTAAATTTAGGAGCACCAGTGCTACCAAGCAGAAATGTTCATTTGGAGCCCTGCAATGTATAGTAAATATTATTAAAATATTGTGAACACCTGAAAATAAGTTATTTTTATTGTTTGCATATGCTTTGGTAGTGGGGGGTCGCGAGTTCTTGACGATATTACATTGGGGGTCGCTGGCTTAAAAGTTTGACAACCACTGCTGTATATGACTGTGTATGTGACCAATAAAATTAGCATTTTGAATTAGAATGATTTCTAAAGGATCACAATTTCAAAATATGTAAAAACTTGATTAGTATTTCTGCGTTTTTACAGCTTTTTTACTGTAATTTCATCAAATTGATGCAGCTTTGGTGACCATAAGTGACAAAACATTTTCAACACACTGTAGGAAAAGCAAATGATCAGGAAAAGGCTGTGTATCTCTACTGCCCTCTTCTGGTTTGACTGAAAACTACAACACAAACAGTTAGAGAACTTTTTCATTCACGTTGCGGAGAACAAAGCATAACTTTAGCTACTCATTTATACTTGTGTGCAGGCTCAGTAGAGACGTGCACGGAGGAGAAAGCAAAGAAGATCAAGTCTGAATACGAGAAGAAGTTGAACTCCATGAACAAAGAGTTGCAGAAACTGCAGTCGGCACAGAAGGAGCACGCACGACTGCTGAAGAACCAATCGCAGTACGAGAAACAGCTGAAGAAACTGCAGCAGGACGTGTCTGAGATGAAGAAAACCAAGGTCTGTGTGTGTGTCTGAAGTTTGTATTCATCATGCTATGGGGACTTAATGTCCCCACAAGTATAGTAACACCAGTAAACATTGACGTTGTTAGGCTTTTTTTTTGTCGCCATAAGAAAAAAAGTTAATAAATCAGATACAATTAAGTATTTTGGAAAAGAAAACTGCAGATTGTTTCCTGTGAGGGTAGAACAGAATATAAAGGATGTACAGTAGAGAATTTGTCATTATGTCTATGAGAGTCCCCATAACAATAGCTGTACAAGTGTGTGTGTTTTGGCTACAAAAATGAACATTACAATTACGTTACCAACCATTTAGAATAGCCATATCAGAAATATTAATAATTAAAAAGTTAGATACTAGTTTAATTTCTACTAAATACTAGTATGTTATAAATACTGTAGTATTTTGTACCATATACTGTAGTAAAGTGTATTATTCTGTATATATGATAGTATTTACAATTCTTTGCTACATCGTACGCAGTGATATTATGCAGTGTTGTTGCCTCATTACCTAACCGGGAACTGTTTTTAGCTAATATCATTTAGCATAATGCCATTGTGTCTGCTGCAGCCATGGTACGACTGCAAAGTTCTTTGATTATTACGCCAGAAAGAGAGTTTAGTTCCCATCCATTTCAGCCTAGAAAATAGCAACCTTTCATTTTCTGTCGGTCATAATACACAGTGTAACTACAGAAGAGTCCAGATTTAAACAGTAAAACAATCTAAACATTTTTGAGCGAGATGCTAATGGTCTAATCACATTCAGTTATTTATGCTAAGCTAAGCTAAACATAGTAAAAATCAAGTTTAACTCATGAAAAGTGCAAAGGATGTGGCATTTTCACATTTGACACTCAGTTCTGCAGATGTTTGAGCCTCTCTTTAGACAAAAACTCGAACGAATAGCGATTACAAAATTGAACGAACGTCATTGATGGATCCTAAATGGCCGAATTGGCTTGTCTGATAATTCCAACATAGGCTCATTCTGAAAACGTACCCCTATATACATTTCTTGAGATCGCGAATTATGTAACCAGAGGTAAGTATGGCTGTGTTTCGTCTTCAAAACGAACGCTAGGGACGGTATGATACCAGTTACACTACCAGCTGACCGCTTATGGACGACTTTCTCGCTGTTACCGGTTTGTCCAGTACCGGTTTGTCCAGTAGCTCACCATGTACATTGGAGAACTTGAGATGCACAGTGGAGTTGACCGTGACAACAGGGTTTGAGTCCAGCGAAGAAACAGAAAGCGCTAAAACAAAAACAGAAGCCAAGAAAAAATTAAACAAACAAGTAAATAACAGGGTGAGAATGTGGTAAGATCGGAAAACGTGGTAAAATCAGGCGAGGGCTTTACTTTTTCTGGATTGCTTTTCAAAACACTGTTGAGCGTTTTGGGTGCTGGTCAATCGGAAACACTATTGGTTGGGTTTAGGAAAGGGGGTGGGATGGGCCAGTCGATCGGTCAGTCAGTCGACAGCGGCCTCTGGTGGATTTACGCAAGAACAACAGGCGTGAAAGGCACTTGCGAGAGAAATTTGAGATCTGAAAAGGTGCACACAGCGCCCTCTGGTGGATTCGCAAAAACAAAAACTGCAAAAAAAATGTAGCTCCTGGGACGTATTTGGCGCTCTCCAGAAATGTATACATGGGTACATTTTCAGAACGAGCCTGGGTTGGATATTTGACACGATTTTTTTAACCCGCGTCTGTGTGTTAGTCTGACAGTGCAGTGGTGTGTAATGGACGTCCTCTTGGCTTCACTCAGGTGGGTTTGATGAAGCAGATGAAGGAGCAGCAGGAGAGGACGAGGGTCACAGAGACGCGGCGTAACAGAGAGATCGCCACACTCAAGAAAGACCACCGCAAGCAGGAGGTGAAGCAACACATTCTCACACACACAAGCTGTGTTATCATTCAAAGATGATGTTAGATTTGGTATTATTGCAAAAAAAAACGTGCTAATTAATTACCATTTCCATCCAATGAGTAAAGAGTGCGACATAAACACACATAATCATAAATATGAACACAATACTGGATGTAGGAGCTGTTTTAAAACTATACATATCTAACTACTACTTATACATATACTATAAATACTTAAACTATATAAGACAGAACAATATTGTGTGTGATATTGTCCAAAATAAATCGAAAAAGTAAACAGTGCGATATGATTGTGTGGTACATTCACAAGTAAACATTGTTTTCCTTATTGAGACCTTGTAAGATGGAGTTTAAGTAAGGTGTCGGGTGCATATGGAGAGAAGAGTGTTTCTACAGGTGGTTTGTCAAACCCACTCACCTGTGTGAGGCACACTCTGAAATGCACAGTGTGTTGTTGTCTAGAGATATCGAGTGGATCTCTGCTCATTCTCTGATTGTTCTCTGTTGGTTTTGTCGTTCAGCATCAGCTGCGGCAGCTGGAGGCTCAGAAGAGACAACAGGAGCTCATTCTGCGCAGGAGAGCGGAAGAGGTGACGTTATTTAGTTCAATCCATGATCGTGTGTGTAGCGCTTTTCACAATAGTTATGGTTTCAAAGCAGCTTTACAAATGGTGTGCGTCACAATCACAATCAGGAAACGGTTCAGGAGGGACTTGTGTGGACAGTACAGCTGTCAAGTGTGCGCATGGGTAATCTACAGTTATACAATGTATACTTCCTCAAAAATGTGATATCTATTGAGCGTTGGAGAAGTTACTTCAAAAACTTATTAATTACATGATTCAATTTGTTTTGAATGGCTCGTTTCCACTGACTGGTACGGTTCGGTTTGGTACGGGTCACCTTTATCAGGCTTGCGTTTCCACTAACAACGGTACCCTTGTGGTGGGCGTGGTGTGTGACAGAAAGTTTCAGTCGACGTCACTCTCGCTCGAGGAAATGTCTAAAATAAAGCTGTACGGGTCGCTCACATATCATATGAGCAGCACTTCTCACAACACAGATGCTTTACACACATAAATACTTCTATACTTACTATGAACATGAGTTGATTATAACTGCAGATCAATGACAGTGCGAAACAGCCTACTGTAACGTCTGTAATTATATTAAATAACTAAATAAATGAACATATATAAACACATACAGCCCCTTACAGTCTCCGATATGTTCCCAACTACAGAAGAACTAAATATAGCAGACATTTAGTCCGTGTTTAGGTTCAAAACAACACAAAATATAGCCTACAGTCAGTGTAAACCTCTCATCTGTGTATGTAATCTTCAGCAGCACATGTAGCCTCTGTTAGACAGTAATTTCGTCATTCCCCTTTTTCCGGCTTCTCCTTTGTTTCTTCACGCTTCACTCTCGCGTTTGTCAGTGTCTGACAGGATCGGGTTTCAAAAGCACATCAATAATCAAGCGCAGGTTATTATCATCAGCTCAAAAAGTTTGTTATTTCAGATATAATGTTAGAGACGCGCGCGAACGCTAGCAAGAAAGCGAAACCGCTCGCGCCTCAGACTGGCTCGTAAAAAACTACGGGGCACAGGGTAAATCTGCTCTTCTTCTTGGCTTTGTGGCTGTTCATCAAGATGACGACAAGGTTTGTTTGAGCCCAGATCGACCATGGCTCGTTATTATATGTATAAATAATTCTGCTGTAATCTCTCGCTGTGTTTTTCAAACATGGCGGGTTTTTTGTTTTCATTCTGGCTTGTTGCGTAAGCGAATGACATATCTCTGTAAACCAATAGCGTTCAGCTGCGCGTGTGGCTCCGCCTTTTGGTACCCTTTCTCGTGTTTGGTACCCTTTCGAAAGGGTGCCGAAAAAGTGGTACGGTACGGTTCGGTTCGGTACGCTTTTTGACAGTGGAAACAGCCATAAAAGCGTACCAAACCGAACCGTACCGTACCACTCAGTGGAAACGGGCCATACGTGACTTTTCTAATTACAAATTCATACGTACCGTAATACATATTGTCATCAGCTTCTTTACTTACTATACTTAATAAATATAACTTTCAATGTTTCTGCAAATGCTATGGGCAGCACGGTGGTTAGTGTTGCCTCACAGAAAGATGGTCACTGGTTCGGGGACTGCCTCAGTGGCCGTTTTTGTGTGGAGTTTGCATGTTCTGTGTTGGCGTGGGTTTCCTCCGGGTGCTCCGGTTTCCCCCACAGTCCAAACACATGCGCTATAGGGGAACTGACGAACTCAATTGGCCGTAGTGTATGAGTGTGTGTGGGACTATAAGTGTGTATTGGTGTTTCCCAGTACTGGGTTGGCGCTGGAAGAGCATCCGCTGCGTAAAACATATGCTGGAATAGTTGGTGGTTCATTCCGCTGTGGCAACCCCCTGATGACTAAAGGGACTAAGCTGAGGGAAAGTGAATGAAGATGCAAATATTCAGTTGATTTGAACTCAACTTTAACAAATCTCTGAATGCAAATTAATATTTCATGATTTACTATATTTCAGTAAATAAATAAAGTGAGTTTTATGAAATTGTGATTAAAATAAGTTCATTCCACTTGAAATTTGTTTTTTGTTTTTTTAAATCTGTCATTGTTTGCTCACCATAATAAAATAAATGCTTGAAACACAAATCAAAATATTGAATGACAGACTCAAGGAAATCTGACTAAAGTCCGACCCAGCAAAAACACCCAATTGCAGCTTCATAAAGAAACATCAACAAATGATCCATATGAAGCTAACTATTGACTACAACTCCTCTTAAGTCTTAGGGATAGTTTACCTAAAAATAAAATGTCTGTCCTTTACTCCTCCTCCACTTCTTTCTTCTGTTGAACTCAAAGGAAGATATTCTGAAGAAAGTAGCCTTTACCTTTATCGCTAGCAGGGCTCGACAATAAGGATTCCCGATGGCCCGAGGCCAGCGAGAGAGATGTTCGGGACAGTAGAGAGAATCGTTACTGTGCTGCCTTGTCATAATTTTAAATTGCCTGCGACTATTTGTCAATTGCGTTCAAATGCAGTCTTAGAATCGAGAAACAAGTAGTGCTTCAAGGTCTTTGAATGCTAGCTTTTCTGTGAAGTCGTAAACACCATATTGCTTCTTGGTTATCAGATTTGATCAGCTATTCTTTGTCATGATGACAGACGTGTAAGCTCTCCCTTCCTCACACAGAGATAAACATGTTTCTACCTCTCTTTCCCACTTCTTTGATTCAGATCACTGCGCTGAGACGACAAGTACGACCGGCATCAGGTAAAGTTAACCGTAAGATCAGTTTACCAGAGCCGCTGCAGGATTCTTCACCCCGCACAGGCTCCGCACGGCCACACACCCCCGGGGCCGCAGCTCCTAACGGGACCAGGTAACGTGTGTTCAGCTTATTAGGGTTATCAACATACTGAGCTTCAGTACCCATCAAGACTG
>NC_079438.1:111653-116653 GCF_903798145.1 Danio aesculapii | reverse complement strand
AGAAAAAACTAATACTACTGGTTACAATAGGATACTTTGAAGAATGCTGAAAACCTGTAACCATTGACTTCCATAGTAGAAAAAACTAATTCTACTGGTTACAAGAGGATACTTTGAAGAATGCTGAAAACCTGTAACCATTGACTTCCATAGTAGAAAAAACTAATTCTACTGGTTACAAGAGGATACTTTGAAGAATGCTGAAAACCTGTAACCATTGACTTCCATAGTAGAAAAAACTAATACTACTGGTTACAATAGGATACTTTGAAGAATGCTGAAAACCTGTAACCATTGACTTCCATAGTAGAAAAAACTAATTCTACTGGTTACAAGAGGATACTTTGAAGAATGCTGAAAACCTGTAACTATTGACTTCCATAGTAGAAAAAATTAATACTACTGGTTACAAGAGGATATTTTGAAGAAAGCCGGTAACCATTGACTTCCATAGTAGAAAAAACTAATACTACTGGTTACAAGAGGATACTTTGAAGAATGCTGAAAACCTGTAACCATTGACTTCCATAGTAGAAAAAACTAATACTACTGGTTACAAGAGGATATTTTGAAGAAAGCCGGTAACCATTGACTTCCATAGTAGAAAAAACTAATACTACTGGTTACAAGAGGATACTTTGAAGAATGCTGAAAACCTGTAACCATTGACTTCCATAGTAGAAAAAACTAATACTACTGGTTACAAGAGGATATTTTGAAGAATGCTAAAAACCTGTAACCATTGACTTCCATAGTAGAAAAAATTAATACTACTGGTTACAAGAGGATACTTTGAAGAATGCTGAAAACCTGTAACCATTGACTTCCATAGTAGAAAAAACTAATACTACTGTTTACAAGAGGATATTTTGAAGAATGCTAAAAACCTGTAACCATTGACTTCCATAGTAGAAAAAATTAATGCTACTGGTTACAAGAGGATACTTTGAAGAATGCTGAAAACCTGTAACCATTGACTTCCATAGTAGAAAAAACTAATACTACTGGTTACAAGAGGATAGTTTGAAGAATGCTGAAAACCTGTAACCATTGACTTCCATAGTAGAAAAAACTAATACTACTGGTTACAAGAGGATATTTTGAAGAAAGCCGGTAACCATTGACTTCCATAGTAGAAAAAACTAATACTACTGGTTACAAGAGGATACTTTGAAGAATGCTGAAAACCTGTAACCATTGACTTCCATAGTAGAAAAAACTAATACTACTGGTTACAAGAGGATATTTTGAAGAAAGCCGGTAACCATTGACTTCCATAGTAGAAAAAACTAATACTACTGGTTACAAGAGGATACTTTGAAGAATGCTGAAAACCTGTAACCATTGACTTCCATAGTAGAAAAAACTAATACTACTGGTTACAAGAGGATATTTTGAAGAATGCTAAAAACCTGTAACCATTGACTTCCATAGTAGAAAAAATTAATACTACTGGTTACAAGAGGATATTTTGAAGAATGCTGAAAACCTGTAACCATTGACTTCCATAGTAGAAAAAACTAATTCTACTGGTTACAAGAGGATACTTTGAAGAATGCTGAAAACCTGTAACCATTGACTTCCATAGTAGAAAAAACTAATACTACTGGTTACAAGAGGATATTTTGAAGAAAGCCGGTAACCATTGACTTCCATAGTAGAAAAAACTAAAACTACTGGTTACAAGAGGATACTTTGAAGAATGCTGAACACCTGTAACCATTGACTTCCATAGTAGAAAAAACCAATACTACTGGTTACAAGAAGATACTTTGAAGAATGCTGAAAACCTGTAACCATTGACTTCCATAGTAGAAAAAACTAATTCTACTGGTTACAAGAGGATACTTTGAAGAATGCTGAAAACCTGTAACCATTGACTTCCATAGTAGAAAAAACTAATACTACTGGTTACAAGAGGATACTTTGAAGAATGCTGAAAACCTGTAACCATTGACTTCCATAGTAGAAAAAACTAATACTACTGGTTACAAGAGGATATTTTGAAGAATGCTAAAAACCTGTAACCATTGACTTCCATAGTAGAAAAAATTAATACTACTGGTTACAAGAGGATACTTTGAAGAATGCTGAAAACCTGTAACCATTGACTTCCATAGTAGAAAAAACTAATACCACTGGTTACAAGAGGATACTTTGAAGAATGCTGAAAACCTGTAACCATTGACTTCCATAGTAGAAAAAACTAATACCACTGGTTACAAGAAGATATTTTGAAGAATGCTGAAAACCTGTAACCATTGACTTCCATAGTAGAAAAAACTAATACTACTGTTTACAAGAGGATATTTTGAAGAATGCTAAAAACCTGTAACCATTGACTTCCATAGTAGAAAAAATTAATGCTACTGGTTACAAGAGGATACTTTGAAGAATGCTGAAAACCTGTAACCATTGACTTCCATAGTAGAAAAAAACTAATGCTACTGGTTACAAGAGGATTCTTTGAAGAATGCTGAAAACCTGTAACCATTGACTTTCATAGTAGAAAAAACTAATACTACTGGTTACAAGAGGATACTTTGAAGAATGCTGAAAACCTGTAACCATTGACTTCCATAGTAGAAAAAACTAATACTACTGGTTACAAGAGGATACTTTGAAGAAAGCCGGTAACCATTGACTTCCATAGTAGAAAAAACTAATACTACTGGTTACAAGAGGATACTTTGAAGAATGCTGAAAACCTGTAACCATTGACTTCCATAGTAGAAAAAACTAATACTACTGGTTACAAGAGGATATTTTGAAGAATGCTAAAAACCTGTAACCATTGACTTCCATAGTAGAAAAAATTAATACTACTGGTTACAAGAGGATACTTTGAAGAATGCTGAAAACCTGTAACCATTGACTTCCATAGTAGAAAAAACTAATACTACTGGTTACAAGAGGATATTTTGAAGAATGCTAAAAACCTGTAACCATTGACTTCCATAGTAGAAAAAATTAATACTACTGGTTACAAGAGGATACTTTGAAGAATGCTGAAAACCTGTAACCATTGACTTCCATAGTAGAAAAAATTAATACTACTGGTTACAAGAAGATATTTTGAAGAATGCTGAAAGAATGCTGTTGGTGTATATTACGCTACAAAAACCTTGTAATAAACTCTCCAGGATGTAAATTTGGCCAGGATGTCAGGGTTAAACC
The DNA here is from genome assembly GCF_903798145.1 of Danio aesculapii. Classification (NCBI taxonomy): domain Eukaryota; kingdom Metazoa; phylum Chordata; class Actinopteri; order Cypriniformes; family Danionidae; genus Danio; species Danio aesculapii. Next base: position 113,476 of record NC_079438.1, on the reverse strand, counting down.
CCTAGTCTTTTTGTTTTGAAGGACATCCTGGGATTATTAACGACCACAGAGAGTCAGGACCTTGATTTAACGTCTCATCTGAAAGGCTGCGCTCACTCATCAATATACTGGGGCATTAGGACCCACACAGACCGCATGTTGAGCGCCCCCTGCTGGCCTCACTAACACCACTTCCAGCAGCAACCTAGCTTTCCCATGTGGTCTCCCATCCAGGTGCTGACCGGGCGCAGCCCTGCTTAGCTTCATGTGAGAGTTGCAGAGAGCTAGCTGCCGGCAAAAGACGTCAACATCCCATAATACAACTCACAACCGCAAATAAACTAAGAATAACACTTGTGAATCACAACATACAGAAGCTGTTTATTAACAGATGTTTTTTACAGTGTACATCATTGTCCTACTCCCCGTTCCTCAACTGTGTCTCTCTCTCTCTGTGTGTGTGTGTGTGTGTGTGTGTGTGTTCAGGGTTTGCAGGCGGCCCAGAAGGAGTCTCAGATTAAAGTGATGGAGGGCCGGCTGAAGCAGACGGAGATCAACAGCGCCACGCAGAACCAGCTGCTCTTCCACATGCTGAAGGAGAAAGCAGAGCTCAACCCGGAGCTGGACGCTCTCCTCGGACACGCTCTACAAGGTCACACACACACACACACACTCAAACACACGCTTGCTTCTCCTCCTTCAGAGGTTGAGTTTGATCCGGGTTTGCTTTTGTCTTTCCGTGGGCTGAATTGAAACAGAACTAGGTAACGTGCCGTCGGGTAAGTAGAAGCCAGCAGTGCATGTGTCCTCCTCAGACTAACAGACAGTAACTGTAGTGTAGTGCTGCATGGCTCTGTCTAAAGACCCCCCTGTGCCGAGAAGGAGATGTACATTTATATTAGGTTTTAAAGGGATAGTTCCTCCTAAATATGAACACTTTGTTTCCTAAAGGGCACCTATTATGCGCATATATCCCTTTTATAAGGGGTGTTTAAACACAAAGTCTGTCAGTATATCAGCTTCTAATGGTGAAGTCTGCAGAAACGCTTTGATTGACATTCTCCTTTTGTACGTGTCATCAGAGGGGGAAAGCCCCGCCCACTAGTGACCATCTCTCCCTCATTAACATCTTGTTTTTGAATCTGCCACTATGCTGACACACAAGTAGCTCCGCCCTCTTTTAAAAAGAGCACAATCTCATTTGCATTTAAAGCGACAGTCACCTAATAAGCTCAATTAGGATCAAAGCCTAACAGGGTCAGTTTCAGAGAGTTAGAAAACATTATTGTGTGCTATTTTGAGCTGAAACACACACACACTCACACACACTCACTCTAGAGACTTATTTTACATCTCGTAAAAAGGGGCATAATAGGACCCCTTTAAATATTTTGGAAATATTGTTCAGTTTTTTTTACATGGACCAATCGTTTCACAAGATTAAGATGAATTAAGCCTGATTTTCAGACACAACCAATTAAAAAAGCGTTTATTGTTTCAGGAAACAAATAAAACAACATTAAAAAAAGCCCTGAATGGCAGTTTTGAAATATAGTTATGGGCACGTAGACGTTTAGGCTTGTTTTAACAACGCAAAATATAAATGAAAGGAGACAGGATGAACTTACGGAAGAGTCACAACAACTGATGTGGAGTTTTCAGAATAACCCCTCGTTTTTAAATACAGAGACTGAACAGACCAAACAAATCACTAAGGATTTGAACAAAGACGCCGTGTAAATATTAAACCCTTAACACTTCATGTGTAGTAAAGCTGAAGTAAATAAACAGACCTCCTGTCTACACTTGTTCTCGGGGTTTAGTTCTTATCTTGCTCCTGAAAA